>NW_028257051.1:0-157478 GCF_035046125.1 Drosophila serrata
AGGATACAGTAGTCCAATTTTAATCAAATTGTACACAAAATTGTAGAGTAATATGAAATGGCTGTAACTTAAATTTGATGAAAATCTGTTGAAAACTGAAAAAGTTATAATGTTTAATTGTATTAATTTCTAGATCGTTCCAATGGGAGCTGTATGATATAGTTATCCGATTTTCATAAAATTTTACAAAAAATTGTAGAGTAATATGAAATGGCTATATCTAAAATTTGATCAAATTCTGTTGAAAACTGAAAAAGGTATAATTTTTAATTTTATTAATTTCTCGATCGTTCCTATGGGAGCTATAGGATATAGTAGTCCGATTTTCATAAAAAAATGTAAACAAAAATGTAGAGTAATATGAAATGGCTATATCTAAAATTTGGTCAAATTCTGTTAAAAACTGAAAAAGCAATCATTTTTAAATGTACTAATTTCTCGATCGTTCCTATGGAAGCTATAGGATACAGTAGTCCAATTTTAATCAAATTGTACACAAAATTGTAGAGTAATATGAAATGGCTGTAACTTAAATTTGATGAAAATCTGTTGAAAACTGAAAAAGTTATAATGTTTAATTGTATTAATTTCTAGATCGTTCCCATGGGAGCTGTATGATATAGTTATCCGATTTTCATAAAATTTTACAAAAAATTGTAGAGTAATATGAAATGGCTATATCTAAAATTTGATCAAATTCTGTTGAAAACTGAAAAAGCAATAATTTTTTAATTTTATTAATTTCTTGATCGTTCCTATGGGAGCTATAGGATATAGTAGTCAGATTTTCATAAAATTGTACACAAACTTATTGAGTAATATGAAATGGCTATATCACAAATTTGATCACATTCAGTTGAAATTGAAAAAGGAATAATTTTTAATTTTATTAATTTCAATGGCTGTATCTCAAATTTGGTCAAATTCTGTTAAAAACTGAAAAAGTCATACTTTTTAATTGAATTAATTTCTTGATCGTTCTAATGGGAGCTATATGATATAGTAGTCAGATTTTCATAAAATTGTACATAAACTTGTAGAGTAATATAAAATGGCTATATCACAAATTTGATCACATTCAGTTGAAAACTGAAAAAGGTATAATTTTTAATTTTATTAATTTCTCGATCGTTCCTATGGGAGCTATAGGATACAGTTGTCCGATTTTAATCAAATTGTACACAAAATTGTAGAGTAATATGAAATGGCTATATCTAAAATTTGATCAAATTCTGTTGAAATCTGAAAAAGCAATAATTTTTAATTTTATTAACTTCTTGATCGTTCCTATGGGAGCCGTGGGATACAGTAGTCCGTTGAAAACTGAAAAAGCAATAATTTTTAATTTTATTAATTTCTTGATCGTTCCTATAAGAGCTATGGGATTTAGTAATCCGATATTAATCAAATTGTACACAAAATTGAACAGTAATATGAAATGGCTGTAACTTAAATTTGATGAGAATCTGTTGAAAACTGAAAAAGTTATAATTTTTAATTGTATTAATTTCTAGATCGTTCCAATGGGAGTTGTATGATATAGTTATCTGATTTTCATGAAATTGTACACAAACTTGTAGAATAATATGAAATGGCTATATCACAAAATTTGAACACATTCAGTTGAAAATTGAAAAAGGTATAATTTTTAATTTTATTAATTTCAATGGCTATATCCCAAATTTGATCACAATTCAGTTGAAAACTGAAAAAGGTATAATTTTTAATTTTATTAATTTCTCGATCGTTCCTATGGGAGCTATAGGATACAGTAGTCCGATTTTAATCAAATTGTACACAAAATTGTAGAGTAATATGAAATGGCTATATCTAAAATTTGATCAAATTCTGTTGAGAACTGAAAAAGCAATAATTTTTTAATTTTATTAATTTCTTCTTCGTTCCTATGGGAGCTATAGGATATAGTAGTCAGATTTTCATAAAATTGTACACAAACTTGTAGAATAATATGAAATGGCTATATCACAAAATTTGAACACATTCAGTTGAAAATTGAAAAAGGTATAATTTTTAATTTTATTAATTTCAATGGCTATATCTCAAATTTGATCACATTCAGTTGAAAGCTGAAAAAGGTATAATTTTTAATTTTATTAATTTCAATGGCTATATCTAAAATTTGATCACATTCAGTTGAAAACTGAAAAAGGTATAATTTTTAATTTTATTAATTTCTCGATCGTTCCTATGGGAGCTATAGGATATAGAAGTCCGATTTTAATCTAATTGTACACAAAATTGTAAAGTAATATGAAAGGCTATATCTAAAATTTGATCAAATTCTGTTGAAAACTGAAAAAGTTATAATGTTTAATTGTATTATTTTCTCGATCATTTCAATGGAAGCTGTTTGATATAGTAATCCGATTTTCATAAAATTGTACAAAAAATTGTAAAGTAATATGAAATGGCTATATCTAAAATTTGATCAAATTCAGTTGAAAACTGAAAAAGCAATAATTTTTAAATGTATTAACTTCTCGATCGTTCTTATGGGAGCTATGGGATATAGAAGTCCGATTTTTATTTAATTGTACACAAAATTGTAAAGTAATATGAAAGGCTATATCAAAAATTTGATCCAATTCTGTTGAAAACTGAAAAAGTTATAATGTTTAATTGTATTATTTTCTCGATCATTTCAATGGAAGCTGTTTGATATAGTAATCCGATTTTCATAAAATTGTACAAAAAATTGTAAAGTAATATGAAATGGCTATATCTAAAATTTGATCAAATTCAGTTGAAAACTGAAAAAGCAATAATTTTTAATTTTATTAATTTCTTGATCGTTCTTATGGGAGCTATGGGATACTGTAATCCGATTTTAATCAAATTGTACACAAAATTGAACAGTAATATGAAATGGCTGTAACTTAAATTTGATGAAAATCTGTTGAAATCTGAAAAAGTTATAATTTTTAATTGTATTAATTTCTAGATCGTTCCAATGGGAGCTGTATGATATAGTTATCCGATTTTCATAAAATTGTACAAAAAATTGTAGAGTAATATGAAATGGCTATATCTAAAATTTGGTCAAATTCTGTTAAAAACTGAAAAAGCAATCATTTTTAAATGTACTAATTTCTCGATCGTTCCTATGGAAGCTATAGGATACAGTAGTCCAATTTTAATCAAATTGTACACAAAATTGTAGAGTAATATGAAATGGCTGTAACTTAAATTTGATGAAAATCTGTTGAAAACTGAAAAAGTTATAATGTTTAATTGTATTAATTTCTAGATCGTTCCAATGGGAGCTGTATGATATAGTTATCCGATTTTCATAAAATTGTACAAAAAATTGTAGAGTAATATGAAATGGCTATATCTAAAATTTGATCAAATTCTGTTGAAAACTGAAAAAGCAATAATTTTTAATTGTATTAATTTCTCGATCGTTCCTATGGGAGCTATGGTATATAGTAGTCAGCTTTTCATAAAATTGTACACAAAATTGTAAAGTAATATGAAATGGCTATATCACAAATTTGATCACATTCAGTTGAAAATTGAAAAAGGTATAATTTTTAATTTTATTAATTTCAATGGCTATATCTCAAATTTGGTCAAATTCTGTTGAAAACTGAAAGAGTCATAATTTTTACTTGTATTAATTTCTTGATCGTTCTAATGGAAGCTATATGATATAGTAGTCAGATTTTCATAAAATTGTACATAAACTTGTAGAGTAATTTGAAATGGCTATATCACAAATTTGATCACATTCAGTTGAAAACTGAAAAAGCAATAATTTTTAAATGTATTAACTTCTCGATCGTTCTTATGGGAGCTATAGGATATAGAAGTCCGATTTTTATCTAATTGTACACAAAATTGTAAAGTAATATGAAAGGCTATATCAAAAATTTGATCCAATTCTGTTGAAAACTGAAAAAGTTATAATGTTTAATTGTATTATTTTCTAGATCATTCCAATGGAAGCTGTATGATATAGTAATCCGATTTTCATAAAATTGTACAAAAAATTGTAGAGTAATATGAAATGGCTATATCTAAAATTTGATCAAATTCAGTTGAAAACTGAAGAAGCAATTATTTTTAATTTTATTAATTTCTTGATCGTTTTTATGGGAGCTATGGGATACTGTAATCCGATTTTAATCAAATTGTACACAAAATTGAACAGTAATATGAAATGGCTGTAACTTAAATTTGATGAAAATCTGTTGAAATCTGAAAAAGTTATAATTTTTAATTGTATTAATTTCTAGATCGTTCCAATGGGAGCTGTATGATATAGTTATCCGATTTTCATAAAATTGTACAAAAAATTGTAGAGTAATATGAAATGGCTATATCTAAAATTTGGTCAAATTCTGTTAAAAACTGAAAGAGCAATCATTTTTAAATGTACTAATTTCTCGATCGTTCCTATGGAAGCTATAGGATACAGTAGTCCAATTTTAATCAAATTGTACACAAAATTGAACAGTAATATGAAATGGCTGTAACTTAAATTTGATGAAAATCTCTTGAAATCTGAAAAAGTTATAATTTTTAATTGTATTAATTTCTAGATCGTTCCAATGGGAGCTGTATGATATAGTTATCCGATTTTCATAAAATTGTACAAAAAATTGTAGAGTAATATGAAATGGCAATATCACAAATTTGATCACATTCAGTTGAAATTGAAAAAGGTATAATTTTTAATTTTATTAATTTCAATGGCTATATCTTAAATTTGGTCAAATTCTGTTAAAAACTGAAAAAGTCATACTTTTTAATTGTATTAATTTCTTGATCGTTCTATTGGGAGCTATAGAATATAGTAGTCAGATATTCATAAAATTGTACACAAACTTGTAGAGTAATATGAAATGGCTGTATCACAAATTTGAAAACATTCAGTTGAAAATTGAAAAAGGTATAATTTTTAATTTTATTAATTTCAATGGCTATATCTTAAATTTGGTCAAATTCTGTTGAAAACTGAAAAAGTTATATTTTTAATTGTATTAATTTCTTGATCGTTCTTATGGGAGCTGTAGGATATAGTAGTCAGATTTTCATAAAATTGTACACAAAATTGTAGAGTAATATGAAATGGCTATATCACAAAATTTGATCACATTCAGTTGAAATTGAAAAAGGAATAATTTTTAGTTTTATTAATTTCAATGGCTATATCTTAAATTTGGTCAAATTCTGTTGAAAACTGAAAAAGTCATAATTTTTAATTGTATTAATTTCTTGATCGTTCTATTGGGAGCTATAGGATATAGTAGTCAGATATTCATAAAATTGTACACAAACTTGTAGAGTAATATGAAATGGCTGTATCACAAATTTGAAAACATTCAGTTGAAAATTGAAAAAGGTATAATTTTTAATTTTATTAATTTCAATGGCTATATCTCAAATTTGATCAAATTCAGTTGAAAACTGAAAAAGGTATAATTTTTAATTTTATTAATTTCTCGATCGTTCTAATGGGAGCTATATGATATAGTAGTCAGATTTTCATAAAATTGTACACAAAATTGTAGAGTAATATGAAATGGCTGTAAATTAAATTTGATGAAAATCTGTTGAAAACTAAAAAAGTTATAATTTTTAAATGTATTCATTTCTCGATCGTTCCAATGGAAACTGTAAGATATAGTAATCCGATTTTTACAACAATTTGTAGAGTAATATGCAATGGCTATATCCAAAATTTGATCAAATTCTGTTGAAAACTGAAAAAGCAATAATTTTTAAGTTTATTAATTTCTTGATCGTTCCTATGGGAGCTATGGAATACAGTAGTCCGATTTTAATCAAATTGTACACAAAGTTGTAGAGTAATATGAAATGGCTGTAACTTAAATTTGATGAAAATCTGTTGAAAACTGAAAAAGTTATAATGTTTAATTGTATTAATTTCTAGATCGTTCCAATGGGAGCTGTATGATATAGTTATCCGATTTTCATAAAATTGTACAAAACTGAAAAAGCAATAATTTTTAATTTTATTAATTTCTTGATCGTTCCAATGGGAGCTATAGGATATAGTAGTCAGATTTTCATAAAATTATACACAAACTTGTAGAATAATATGAAATGGCTATATCACAAATTTGATCACATTCAGTTGAAGACTGAAAAAGGTATAATTTTTAATTTTATTAATTTCTCGATCGTTCCTATGGGAGCTATAGGATATAGTAGTCCGATTTTCATAAAAATATGTAAACAAAATTGTAGAGTTATATGAAGTGGCTATATCTCAAATTTTATTAAATTCAGTTGAAAACTAAAAAACCAATAATTTTTAAATGTATTAATTTCTCGATCGTTCCAATGGAAGCTGTATGATATAGTTATCCGATTTTCATAAAATTGTACAAAAAATTGTATAGTAATATGAAATGGCTATATCTAAAATTTGATCAAATTCTGTTGAAAACTGAAAAAGCAATAATTTTTAATTTTATTAATTTCTTGATCGGTCCTATGGGAGCTATAGGATATAGTAGTCAGATTTTCATTAAATTGTACACAAACTTGTAGAGTAATATGAAATGTCTATATCACAAATTTGATCACATTCAGTTGAAAACTGAAAAAGGTATAATTTTTAATTTTATTAATTTCTCGATCGTTCCTATGGGAGCTATAGGATATAGTAGTCCGATTTTCATAAAAATATGTAAACAAAATAGTAGAGTTATGTGAAATGGCTATATCTAAAATTTTATCAAATTCAGTTGAAAACTGAAAAACAATAATTTTTAAATGTACTAATTTCTCGATCGTTCCTATGGAAGCTATAGGATACAGTAGTCCGATTTTAATCAAATTGTACACAAAATTGTAGAGAAATATGAAATGGCTGTAACTTAAATTTGATGAAAATCTGTTGAATACTGAAAAAGTTATAATGTTTAATTGTATTAATTTCTAGATCGTTCCAATGGGAGCTGTATGATATAGTTATCCGATTTTCATAAAATTGTACAAAACTGAAAAAGCAATAATTTTTAATTTTATTAATTTCTTGATCGCTCCTATGGGAGCTATAGGATATAGTAGTCAGATTTTCATAAAATTGTACACAAACTTGTAGAGTAATATGAAATGGCTATATCACAAAATTTGATCACATTCAGTTGAAATTGAAAAAGGTATAATTTTTAATTTTATTAATTTCAATGGCTATATCTTAAATTTGGTCAAATTCTGTTAAAAACTGAAAAAGTCATACTTTTTAATTGTATTAATTTCTTGATCGTTCTATTGGGAGCTATAGGATATAGTAGTCAGATATTCATAAAATTGTACACAAACTTGTAGAGTAATATGAAATGGCTGTATCACAAATTTGAAAACATTCAGTTGAAAATTGAAAAAGGTATAATTTTTAATTTTATTAATTTCAATGGCTATATCTCAAATTTGATCACATTCAGTTAAAAACTGAAAAAGGTATAATTTTTAATTTTATTAATTTCTCGATCGTTCTAATGGGAGCTATATGATATAGTAGTCAGATTTTCATAAAATTGTACACAAAATTGTAGAGTAATATGAAATGGCTGTAAATTAAATTTGATGAAAATCTGTTGAAAACTGAAAAAGTTATAATTTTTAATTGTATTAATTTCTCGATCGTTCCAATGGAAGCTGTAAGATATAGTAATCCGATTTTTACAACAATTTGTAGAGTAATATGCAATGGCTATATCCAAAATTTGATCAAATTCTGTTGAAAACTGAAAAAGCAATAATTTTTAAGTTTATTAATTTCTTGATCGTTCCTATGGGAGCTATGGAATACAGTAGTCCGATTTTAATCAAATTGTACACAAAGTTGTAGAGTAATATGAAATGGCTGTAACTTAAATTTGATGAAAATCTGTTGAAAACTGAAAAAGTTATAATGTTTAATTGTATTAATTTCTAGATCGTTCCAATGGGAGCTGTATGATATAGTTATCCGATTTTCATAAAATTGTACAAAACTGAAAAAGCAATAAGTTTTAATTTTATTAATTTCTTGATCGCTCCTATGGGAGCTATAGGATATAGTAGTCAGATTTTCATAAAATTGTACACAAACTTGTAGAGTAATATGAAATGGATATATCACAAATTTGAGCACATTCAGTTGAAAACTAAAAATGGTATAATTTTTAAATGTATTAATTTCTCGATCGTTCCAATGGAAGCTGTATGATATAGTAATCCGATTTTCATAAACTTGTACAAAAAATTGTAGAGTAATATGAAATGGCTATATCTAAAATTTGATCAAATTCTGTTGAAAACTAAAAAAGCAATAATTTTTAATTTTATTAATTTCGTTAATAATCGTTCTAATGGGAGCTATATGATATAGTAGTAAGATTTTCATAAAATTTTACACAAAATTGTAGAGTAATATGAAATGGCTGTAAATTAAATTTGATGAAAATCTGTTGAAAACTGAAAAAGTTATAATATTTAATTGTATTAATTTCTCGATCGTTCCAATGGAAGCTGTAAGATATTGTAATCCGATTTTTACAACAATTTGTAGAGTAATATGCAATGGCTATATCCAAAATTTGATCAAATTCTGTTGAAAACTGAAAAAGCAATAATTTTTAATTTTATTAATTTCTTGATCGTTCCTATGGGAGCTATGGAATACAGTAGTCCGATTTTAATCAAATTGTACACAAAGTTGTAGAGTAATATGAAATGGCTGTAACTTAAATTTGATGAAAATCTGTTGAAAACTGAAAAAGTTATAATGTTTAATTGTATTAATTTCTAGATCGTTCCAATGGGAGCTGTATGATATAGTTATCCGATTTTCATAAAATTGTACAAAACTGAAAAAGCAATAAGTTTTAATTTTATTAATTTCTTGATCGCTCCTATGGGAGCTATAGGATATAGTAGTTAGATTTTCATAAAATTGTACACAAACTTGTAGAGTAATATGAAATGGCTGTATCACAAATTTGAAAACATTCAGTTGAAATTGAAAAAGGTATAATTTTTAATTTTATTAATTTCAATGGCTATATCTTAAATTTGGTCAAATTCTGTTAAAAACTGAAAAAGTCATAATTTTTAAATGTATTAATTTCTTTATCGTTCTAATGGGAGCTATATGATATAGTAGTAAGATTTTCATAAAATTTTACACAAAATTGTAGAGTAATATGAAATGGCTGTAACTTAAATTTGATGAAAATCTGTTGAAAACTGAAAAAGTTATAATGTTTAATTGTATTAATTTCTCGATCGTTCCAATGGGAGCTGTATGATATAGTTATCCGAGTTTCATAAACTTGTACAAAAAATTGTAGAGTAATATAAAATGGCTATATCTAAAATTTGATCAAATTCTGTTGAAAACTGAAAAAGCAATAATTTTTAATTTTATTAATTTCTTGATCGTTCCTATGGGAGCTATGGGATACAGTTGTCCGATTTTAATCAAATTGTACACAAAATTGTACAGTAATATGAAATGGCTGTAACTTAAATTTGATGAAAATCTGTTGAAAACTGAAAAAGTTATAATGTTTAATTGTATTAATTTCTAGATCGTTCCAATGGGAGCTGTATGATATAGTAATCCGATTTTCATAAAATTTTTCAAAAAATTGTAGAGTAATATGAAATGGCTATATCTTAAATTTGGTCAAATTCTGTTAAAAACTGAAAAAGGCATAATTTTTAAATGTATTAATTTCTTTATCGTTCTAATGGGAGCTATATGATATAGTAGTAAGATTTTCATAAAATTTTACACAAAATTGTAGAGTAATATGAAATGGCTGTAACTTAAATTGGATGAAAATCAGTTGAAAACTGAAAAAGTTATAATGTTTAATTGTATTAATTTCTCGATCGTTCCAATGGGAGCTGTATGATATAGTAATCCGATTTTCATAAAATTTTTCCAAAAATTTTAGAGTAATATGAAATGGCTATATCTTAAATTTGGTCAAATTCTGTTGAAAACTGAAAAAGTCATAATTTTTAAATGTATTAATTTCTTGATCGTTCTAATGGGAGCTATATTATATAGTAGTAAGATTTTCATAAAATTTTACACAAAATTGTAGAGTAATATGAAATGGCTGTAACTTAAATTTGATGAAAATCTGTTGAAAACTGAAAAAGTTATAATGTTTAATTGTATTAATTTCTCGATCGTTCCAATGGGAGCTGTATGATATAGTTATCCGATTTTCATAAACTTGTACAAAAAATTGTAGAGTAATATAAAATGGCTATATCTAAAATTTGATCAAATTCTGTTGAAAACTGAAAAAGCAATAATTTTTAATTTTATTAATTTCTTGATCGTTCCTATGGGAGCTATGGGATACAGTTGTCCGATTTTAATCAAATTGTACACAAAATTGTAGAGTAATATGAAATAACTGTAACTTAAATTTGTTGAAAATCTGTTGAAAACTGAAAAAGTTATAATGTTTAATTGTATTAAAATCTAGATCGTTCCAATGGGAGCTGTATGATATAGTTATCCGATTTTCATAAAATTTTTCAAAAAATTGTAGAGTAATATGAAATGGCTATATCTAAAATTTGATCAAATTCTGTTGAAAACTGAAAAAGTAATAATTTTTAATTTTATTAATTTCTTGATCGGTCCTATGGGAGCTATAGGATATAGTAGTCAGATTTTCATAAAATTGTACACAAACTTGTAGAGTAATATGAAATGACTATATCACAAATTTGATCAAATTCAGTTGAAAACTAAAAAAGGTATAATTTTAAAATGTATTAATTTCTCGATCGTTCTTATGGAAGCTGTAGGATATAGTAATCCGATTTTCATAAAATTTTTCAAAAAATTGTAGAGTAATATGAAATGGCTATATCTAAAATTTGATCAAATTCTGTTGAAAACTGAAAAAGCAATAATTTTTAATTATATTAATTTCTTGATCGTTCCTATGGGAGCTATGGGATACAGTAGTCAGATTTTAATCAAATTGTACACAAAATTGTAGAGTAATATGAAATGGCTGTAACTTAAATTTGATGAAAATCTGTGAAAAACTGAAAAAGTTATAATGTTTAATTGTATTAATTTCTCGATCGTTCCAATGGAAGCTGTATGATATAGTAATCCGATTTTCATAAACTTGTACAAAAAATTGTAGAGTAATATGAAATGGCTATATCACAAATTTGATCACATTCAGTTGGAAACTAAAAAAGGTATAATTTTTAAATGTATTAATTTCTAGATCGTTCCAATGGGAGCTGTATGATATAGTTATCCGATTTTCATAAAATTGTACAAAACTGAAAAAGCAATAATTTTTAATTTTATTAATTTCTTGATCGTTCCTATGGGAGCTATAGGATATAGTAGTCAGATTTTCATAAAATTGTACACAAACTTGTAGAGTAATATGAAATGGCTATATCACAAATTTGATAACATTCAGTTGAAATTGAAAAAGGTATAATTTTTAATTTTATTAATTTCAATGGCTATATCTTAAATTTGGTCAAATTCTGTTGAAAACTGAAAAAGTCATAATTTTTAAATGTATTAATTTCTTTATCGTTCTAATGGGAGCTTTATGATATAGTAGTAAGATTTTCATAAAATTTTACACAAAATTGTAGAGTAATATGAAATGGCTGTAACTTAAATTTGATGAAAATCTGTTGAAAACTGAAAAAGTTATAATGTTTAATTGTATTAATTTCTCGATCGTTCCAATGGGAGCTGTATGATATAGTTATCCGATTTTCATAAAATTGTACAAAAAATTGTAGAGTAATATAAAATGGCTATATCTAAAATTTGATCAAATTCTGTTGAAAACTGAAAAAGCAATAATTTTTAATTTTATTAATTTCTTGATCGTTCCTATGGGAGCTATGGGATACAGTTGTCCGATTTTAATCAAATTGTACACAAAATTGTAGAGTAATATGAAATAACTGTAACTTAAATTTGTTGAAAATCTGTTGAAAACTGAAAAAGTTATAATGTTTAATTGTATTAATTTCTAGATCGTTCCAATGGGAGCTGTATGATATAGTAATCCGATTTTCATAAAATTTTTCAAAAAATTGTAGAGTAATATGAAATGGCTATATCTAAAATTTGATCAAATTCTGTTGAAAACTGAAAAAGCAATAATTTTTAAATGTATTAATTTCTTGATCGTTCTTATGGGAGCTATAGGATATAGTAGTAAGATTTTAATAAAATTGTACACAAAATTGTAGAGTAATATGAAATGGCTGTAACTTAAATTTGATGAAAATCTGTTGAAAACTGAAAAAGTTATAATGTTTAATTGTATTAATTTCTAGATCGTTCCAATGGGAGCTGTATGATATAGTAATCCGATTTTCATAAAATTTTTCCAAAAATTTTAGAGTAATATGAAATGGCTATATCTTAAATTTGGTCAAATTCTGTTAAAAACTGAATAAGTCATAATTTTTAAATGTATTAATTTCTTGATCGTTCTAATGGGAGCTATATTATATAGTAGTAAGATTTTCATAAAATTTTACACAAAATTGTAGAGTAATATGAAATGGCTGTAACTTAAATTTGATGAAAATCTGTTGAAAACTGAAAAAGTTATAATGTCTAATTGTATTAATTTCTCGATCGTTCCAATGGGAGCTGTATGATATAGTTATCCGATTTTCATAAACTTGTTCAAAAAATTGTAGAGTAATATAAAATGGCTATATCTAAAATTTGATCAAATTCTGTTGAAAACTGAAAAAGCAATAATTTTTAATTTTATTAATTTCTTGATCGTTCCTATGGGAGCTATGGGATACAGTTGTCCGATTTTAATCAAATTGTACACAATATTGTAGAGTAATATGAAATGGCTGTAACTTAAATTTGTTGAAAACTGAAAAAGTTATAATGTTTAATTGTATTAAAATCTAGATCGTTCCAATGGGAGCTGTATGATATAGTTATCCGATTTTCATAAAATTTTTCAAAAAATTGTAGAGTAATATGAAATGGCTATATCTAAAATTTGATCAAATTCTGTTGAAAACTGAAAAAGTAATAATTTTTAATTTTATTAATTTCTTGATCGGTCCTATGGGAGCTATAGGATATAGTAGTCAGATTTTCATAAAATTGTACACAAACTTGTAGAGTAATATGAAATGACTATATCACAAATTTGATCACATTCAGTTGAAAACTAAAAAAGGTATAATTTTTAAATGTATTAATTTCTCGATCGTTCCAATGGAAGCTGTATGATATAGTAATCCGATTTTCATAAAATTTTTCAAAAAATTGTAGAGTAATATGAAATGGCTATATCTAAAATTTGATCAAATTCTGTTGAAAACTGAAAAAGCAATAATTTTTAATTATATTAATTTCTTGATCGTTCCTATGGGAGCTATGGGATACAGTAGTCAGATTTTAATCAAATTGTACACAAAATTGTAGAGTAATATGAAATGGCTGTAACTTAAATTTGATGAAAATCTGTGAAAAACTGAAAAAGTTATAATGTTTAATTGTATTAATTTCTCGATCGTTCCAATGGAAGCTGTATGATATAGTAATCCGATTTTCATAAACTTGTACAAAAAATTGTAGAGTAATATGAAATGGCTATATCACAAATTTGATCACATTCAGTTGGAAACTAAAAAAGGTATAATTTTTAAATGTATTAATTTCTCGATCGTTCCAATGGAAGCTGTATGATATAGTAGTCAGATTTTCATAAAATTGTACACAAACTTGTAGAGTAATATGAAATGGCTATATCACAAATTTGATCACATTCAGTTGAAAACTAAAAAAGGTATAATTTTCAAATGTATTAATTTCTCGATCGTTCCTATGGGAGCTATAGGATATAGTAGTGCGATTTTCATAAAAATATGTAAACAAAATTGTAGAGTTATATGAAGTGGCTATACCTCAAATTTTATCAAATTCAGTTGAAAACTGAAAAACCAATATTTTTTAAATGTATTAATTTCTCGATCGTTACAGTGGAAGCTGTATGATATACTAATCCGATTTTCATAAAATTTTTCAAAAAATTGTAGAGTAATATGAAATGGCTATATCTAAAATTTGATCAAATTCTGTTGAAAACTAAAAAAGCAATAATTTTTAATTTTATTAATTTCGTTAATAATCGTTCTAATGGGAGCTATATGATATAGTAGTAAGATTTTCATAAAATTTTACACAAAATTGTAGAGTAATATGAAATGGCTGTAAATTAAATTTGATGAAAATCTGTTGAAAACTGAAAAAGTTATAATTTTTAATTGTATTAATTTCTCGATCGTTCCAATGGAAGCTGTAAGATTTTGTAATCCGATTTTTACAACAATTTGTAGAGTAATATGCAATGGCTATATCCAAAATTTGATCAAATTCTGTTGAAAACTGAAAAAGCAATAATTTTTAAGTTTATTAATTTCTTGATCGTTCCTATGGGAGCTATGGAATACAGTAGTCCGATTTTAATCAAATTGTACACAAACTTGTAGAGTAATATGAAATGGCTGTAACTTAAAGTTGATGAAAATCTGTTGAAAACTGAAAAAGTTATAATGTTTAATTGTATTAATTTCTAGATCGTTCCAATGGGAGCTGTATGATATAGTTATCCGATTTTCATAAAATTGTACAAAACTGAAAAAGCAATAAGTTTTAATTTTATTAATTTCTTGATCGCTCCTATGGGAGCTATAGGATATAGTAGTTAGATTTTCATAAAATTGTACACAAACTTGTAGAGTAATATGAAATGGCTGTATCACAAATTTGAAAACATTCAGTTGAAATTGAAAAAGGTATAATTTTTAAGTTTATTAATTTCAATGGCTATATCTTAAATTTGGTCAAATTCTGTTAAAAACTGAAAAAGTCATAATTTTTAAATGTATTAATTTCTTTATCGTTCTAATGGGAGCTATATGATATAGTAGTAAGATTTTCATAAAATTTTACACAAAATTGTAGAGTAATATGAAATGGCTGTAACTTAAATTTGATGAAAATCTGTTGAAAACTGAAAAAGTTATAATGTTTAATTGTATTAATTTCTCGATCGTTCCAATGGGAGCTGTATGATATAGTAATCCGATTTTCATAAAATTTTTCAAAAAATTGTAGAGTAATATGAAATGGCTATATCTAAAATTTGATCAAATTCTGTTGAAAACTGAAAAAGCAATAATTTTTAATTTTATTAATTTCTTGATCGTTCCTATGGGAGCTATAGGATATAGTAGTCAGATTTTCATAAAATTGTACACAAACTTGTAGAGTAATATGAAATGGCTATATCACAAATTTGATGCACATTCAGTTGAAAACTGAAAAAGGTATAATTTTTAAATGTATTAATTTCTCGATCGTTCCAATGGAAGCTGTATGATATAGTAATCCGATTTTCATAAAATTGTACAAAAAATTGTAGAGTAATATGAAATGGCTATATCTTAAATTTGATCAAATTCTGTTGAAAACTAAACAAATTATAAATTTTAATTTTATTAATTTCTTGATCGTTCCTATGGGAGCTATGGGATATAGTAGTCTGATTATAATCAAATTGTACACAAAATTGTAGAGTAATATGAAATAACTGTAACTTAAATTTGTTGAAAATCTGTTGAAAACTGAAAAAGTTATAATGTTTAATTGTATTAATTTCTAGATCGTTCCAATGGAAGCTGTATGATATAGTAATCCGATTTTCATAAAATTTTTCAAAAAATTGTAGAGTAATATGAAATGGCTATATCTTAAATTTGGTCAAATTGTGTTAAAAACTGAATAAGTCATAATTTTTAAATGTATTAATTTCTTGATCGTTCTAATGGGAGCTATATTATATAGTAGTAAGATTTTCATAAAATTGTACACAAAATTGTAGAGTAATATGAAATGGCTGTAACTTAAATTTGATGAAAATCTGTTGAAAACTGAAAAAGTTATAATGTCTAATTGTATTAATTTCTCGATCGTTCCAATGGGAGCTGTATGATATAGTTATCCGATTTTCATAAACTTGTACAAAAAATTGTAGAGTAATATAAAATGGCTATATCTAAAATTTGATCAAATTCTGTTGAAAACTGAAAAAGCAATAATTTTTAATTTTATTAATTTCTTGATCGTTCCTATGGGAGCTATGGGATACAGTTGTCCGATTTTAATCAAATTGTACACAATATTGTAGAGTAATATGAAATGGCTGTAACTTAAATTTGTTGAAAATCTGTTGAAAACTGAAAAAGTTATAATGTTTAATTGTATTAAAATCTAGATCGTTCCAATGGGAGCTGTATGATATAGTTATCCGATTTTCATAAAATTTTTCAAAAAATTGTAGAGTAATATGAAATGGCTATATCTAAAATTTGATCAAATTCTGTTGAAAACTGAAAAAGTAATAATTTTTAATTTTATTAATTTCTTGATCGGTCCTATGGGAGCTATAGGATATAGTAGTCAGATTTTCATAAAATTGTACACAAACTTGTAGAGTAATATGAAATGACTATATCACAAATTTGATCACATTCAGTTGAAAACTAAAAAAGGTATAATTTTTAAATGTATTAATTTCTCGATCGTTCCAATGGAAGCTGTATGATATAGTAATCCGATTTTCATAAAATTTTTCAAAAAATTGTAGAGTAATATGAAATGGCTATATCTAAAATTTGATCAAATTCTGTTGAAAACTGAAAAAGCAATAATTTTTAATTATATTAATTTCTTGATCGTTCCTATGGGAGCTATGGGATACAGTAGTCAGATTT
Source organism: Drosophila serrata (assembly GCF_035046125.1). Lineage (NCBI taxonomy): Eukaryota > Metazoa > Arthropoda > Insecta > Diptera > Drosophilidae > Drosophila > Drosophila serrata. The sequence goes on from NW_028257051.1 coordinate 16,822, forward strand.
TAATCAAATTGTACACAAAATTGTAGAGTAATATGAAATGGCTGTAACTTAAATTTGATGAAAATCTGTGAAAAACTGAAAAAGTTATAATGTTTAATTGTATTAATTTCTCGATCGTTCCAATGGAAGCTGTATGATATAGTAATCCGATTTTCATAAACTTGTACAAAAAATTGTAGAGTAATATGAAATGGCTATATCACAAATTTGATCACATTCAGTTGGAAACTAAAAAAGGTATAATTTTTAAATGTATTAATTTCTCGATCGTTCCAATGGAAGCTGTATGATATAGTAGTCAGATTTTCATAAAATTGTACACAAACTTGTAGAGTAATATGAAATGGCTATATCACAAATTTGATCACATTCAGTTGAAAACTAAAAAAGGTATAATTTTCAAATGTATTAATTTCTCGATCGTTCCTATGGGAGCTATAGGATATAGTAGTGCGATTTTCATAAAAATATGTAAACAAAATTGTAGAGTTATATGAAGTGGCTATACCTCAAATTTTATCAAATTCAGTTGAAAACTGAAAAACCAATATTTTTTAAATGTATTAATTTCTCGATCGTTACAGTGGAAGCTGTATGATATACTAATCCGATTTTCATAAAATTTTTCAAAAAATTGTAGAGTAATATGAAATGGCTATATCTAAAATTTGATCAAATTCTGTTGAAAACTAAAAAAGCAATAATTTTTAATTTTATTAATTTCGTTAATAATCGTTCTAATGGGAGCTATATGATATAGTAGTAAGATTTTCATAAAATTTTACACAAAATTGTAGAGTAATATGAAATGGCTGTAAATTAAATTTGATGAAAATCTGTTGAAAACTGAAAAAGTTATAATTTTTAATTGTATTAATTTCTCGATCGTTCCAATGGAAGCTGTAAGATTTTGTAATCCGATTTTTACAACAATTTGTAGAGTAATATGCAATGGCTATATCCAAAATTTGATCAAATTCTGTTGAAAACTGAAAAAGCAATAATTTTTAAGTTTATTAATTTCTTGATCGTTCCTATGGGAGCTATGGAATACAGTAGTCCGATTTTAATCAAATTGTACACAAAGTTGTAGAGTAATATGAAATGGCTGTAACTTAAAGTTGATGAAAATCTGTTGAAAACTGAAAAAGTTATAATGTTTAATTGTATTAATTTCTAGATCGTTCCAATGGGAGCTGTATGATATAGTTATCCGATTTTCATAAAATTGTACAAAACTGAAAAAGCAATAATTTTTAATTTTATTAATTTCTTGATCGTTCTTATAGGAGCTATAGGATATAGTAGTCAGATTTTCATAAAATTGTACACAAACTTGTAGAATAATATGAAATGGCTATATCACAAAATTTGATCACATTCAGTTGAAATTGAAAACGGTATAATTTTTAATTTTATTAATTTCAATGGCTATATCTTAAATTTGGTCAAATTCTGTTAAAAACTGAAAAAGTCATAATTTTTAAATGTATTAATTTCTTGATCGTTCTAATGGGAGCTATATGATATAGTAGTCAGATTTTCATAAAATTGTACACAAACTTGTAGAGTAATATGAAATGGCTGTATCACAAATTTGAAAACATTCAGTTGAAATTGAAAAAGGTATAATTTTTAATTTTATTAATTTCAATGGCTATATCTAAAATTTGATCAAATTCTGTTGAAAACTGAAAAAGTTATAATGTTTAATTGTATTAATTTCTAGATCGTTCCAATGGGAGCTGTATGATATAGTTATCCGATTTTCATAAAATTTTTCAAAAAATTGTAGAGTAATATGAAATGGCTATATCTAAAATTTGATCAAATTCTGTTGAAAACTGAAAAAGCAATAATTTTTAATTTTACTAATTTCTTGATCGGTCCTATGGGAGCTATAGGATATAGTAGTCAGATTTTCATAAAATTGTACACAAACTTGTAGAGTAATATGAAATGGCTATATCACAAATTTGATCACATTCAGTTGAAAACTAAAAAAGGTATAATTTTCAAATGTATTAATTTCTCGATCGTTCCAATGGAAGCTGTATGATATAGTAATCCGATTTTCATAAAATTTTTCAAAAAATTGTAGAGTAATATGAAATGGCTATATCTAAAATTTGATCAAATTCTGTTGAAAACTGAAAAAGCAATAATTTTTAATTATATTAATTTCTTGATCGTTCCTATGGGAGCTATGGGATACAGTAGTCCGATTTTAATCAAATTGTACACAAAATTTTAGAGTAATATGAAATGGCTGTAACTTAAATTTGATGAAAATCTGTGAAAAACTGAAAAAGTTATAATTTTTAATTGTATTAATTTCTCGATCGTTCCAATGGAAGCTGTATGATATAGTAATCCGATTTTCATAAACTTGTACAAAAAATTGTAGAGTAATATGAAATGGCTATATCACAAATTTGATCACATTCAGTTGGAAACTAAAAAAGGTATAATTTTTAAATGTATTAATTTCTCGATCGTTCCAATGGAAGCTGTATGATATAGTAGTCAGATTTTCATAAAATTGTACACAAACTTGTAGAGTAATATGAAATGGCTATATCACAAATTTGATCACATTCAGTTGAAAACTAAAAAAGGTATAATTTTTAATTTTATTAATTTCTCGACCGTGCCTATGGGAGCTATAGGATATAGTAGTGCGATTTTCATAAAAATATGTAAACAAAATTGTAGAGTTATATGAAGTGGCTATATCTCAAATTTTATCAAATTCAGTTGAAAACTGAAAAACCAATAATTTTTAAATGTATTAATTTCTCGATCGTTACAATGGAAGCTGTTTGATATAGTAATCCGATTTTCATAAAATTTTTCAAAAAATTGTAGAGTAATATGAAATGGCTATATCTAAAATTTGATCAAATTCTGTTGAAAACTGAAAAAGCAATAATTTTTAATTTTATTAATTTCTTGATCGTTCCTATAGGAGCTATAGGATATAGTAGTCAGATTTTCATAAAATTGTACACAAACTTGTAGAATAATATGAAATGGCTATATCACAAAATTTGATCACATTCAGTTGAAATTGAAAAAGGTATAATTTTTAATTTTATTAATTTCAATGGCTATATCTTAAATTTGGTCAAATTCTGTTAAAAACTGAAAAAGTCATAATTTTTAAATGTATTAATTTCTTGATCGTTCTAATGGGAGCTATATGATATAGTAGTCAGATTTTCATAAAATTGTACACAAACTTGTAGAGTAATATGAAATGGCTGTATCACAAATTTGAAAACATTCAGTTGAATTTGAAAAAGGTATAATTTTTAATTTTATTTTAATTTAATTTAATTTAATTTAATTTAATTTTAAAAATTGTAGAGTAATATGAAATGGCTATATCTAAAATTTGATCAAATTCTGTTGAAAACTGAAAAAGCAATAATTTTTAATTTTACTAATTTCTTGATCGTTCCTATGGGAGCTATAGGATATAGTAGTCCGATTTTCATAAAATTGTACACAAACTTGTAGAGTAATATGAAATGGCTATATCTCAAATTTGATCACATTCAGTTGAAAACTGAAAAAGGTATAATTTTTAAATGTATTAATTTCTCGATCGTTCCAATGGAAGCTGTATTACATAGTAGTCCGATTTTCATAAAATTTTTCAAAAAATTGTAGAATAATATGAAATGGCTATATCTAAAATTTGATCAAATTCTGTTGAAAACTGAAAAAGCAATAATTTTTAATTATATTAATTTCTTGATCGTTCCTATGGGAGCTATAGGATACAGTAGTTAGATTTTAATCAAATTGTACACAAAATTGTAGAGTAATATGAAATGGCTGTAACTTAAATTTGATGAAATTCTGTTGAAAAACTGAAAAAGTTATAATTTTTAATTGTATTAATTTCTCGATCGTTCCAATGGAAGCTGTATGATATAGTAATCCGATTTTCATAAACTTGTACAAAAAATTGTAGAGTAATATGAAATGGCTATATCACAAATTTGATCACATTCAGTTGGAAACTGAAAAAGGTATAATTTTTAATATATATATTGATATAGTAATCCGATTTTCATAAAGTTTTTCAAAAATTGTAGAGTAATATGAAATGGCTATATCTAAAATTTGATCAAATTCTGTTGAAAACTGAAAAAGCAATAATTTTTAATTTTATTAATTTCTTGATCGTTCTTATAGGAGCTATAGGATATAGTAGTCAGATGTTCATAAAATTGTACACAAACTTGTAGAATAATATGAAATGGCTATATCACAAAATTTGATCACATTCAGTTGAAATTGAAAAAGGTATAATTTTTAATTTTATTAATTTCAATGGCTATATCTTAAATTTGGTCAAATTCTGTTGAAAACTGAAAAAGTCATAATTTTTAAATGTATTAATTTCTTGATCGTTCTAATGGGAGCTATATGATATAGTAGTCAGATTTTCATAAAATTGTACACAAACTTGTAGAGTAATATGAAATGGCTGTATCACAAATTTGAAAACATTCAGTTGAATTTGAAAAAGGTATAATTTTTAATTTTATTTTAATTTAATTTAATTTAATTTTAAAAATTGTAGAGTAATATGAAATGGCTATATCTAAAATTTGATCAAATTCTGTTGAAAACTGAAAAAGCAATAATTTTTAATTTTACTAATTTCTTGATCGGTCCTATGGGAGCTATAGGATATAGTAGTCAGATTTTCATAAAATTGTACACAAACTTGTAGAGTAATATGAAATGGCTATATCACAAATTTGATCACATTCAGTTGAAAACTAAAAAAGGTATAATTTTCAAATGTATTAATTTCTCGATCGTTCCAATGGAAGCTGTATGATATAGTAATCCGATTTTCATAAAATTTTTCAAAAAATTGTAGAGTAATATGAAATGGCTATATCTAAAATTTGATCAAATTCTGTAGAAAACTGAAAAAGCAATAATTTTTAATTATATTAATTTCTTGATCGTTCCTATGGGAGCTATGGGATACAGTAGTTAGATTTTAATCAAATTGTACACAAAATTGTAGAGTAATATGAAATGGCTGTAACTTAAATTTGATGAAAATCTGTGAAAAACTGAAAAAGTTATAATGTTTAATTGTATTAATTTCTCGATCGTTCCAATGGAAGCTGTATGATATAGTAATCCGATTTTCATAAACTTGTACAAAAAATTGTAGAGTAATATGAAATGGCTATATCACAAATTTGATCACATTCAGTTGGAAACTAAAAAAGGTATAATTTTTAAATATATATTGATATAGTAATCCGATTTTCATAAAGTTTTTCAAAAAATTGTAGAGTAATATGAAATGGCTATATCTAAAATTTGATCAAATTCTGTTGAAAACTGAAAAAGCAATAATTTTTAATTTTATTAATTTCTTGATCGTTCTTATAGGAGCTATAGGATATAGTAGTCAGATGTTCATAAAATTGTACACAAACTTGTAGAATAATATGAAATGGCTATATCACAAAATTTGATCACATTCAGTTGAAATTGAAAACGGTATAATTTTTAATTTTATTAATTTCAATGGCTATATCTTAAATTTGGTCAAATTCTGTTAAAAACTGAAAAAGTCATAATTTTTAAATGTATTAATTTCTTGATCGTTCTAATGGGAGCTATATGATATAGTAGTCAGATTTTCATAAAATTGTACACAAACTTGTAGAGTAATATGAAATGGCTGTATCACAAATTTGAAAACATTCAGTTGAAATTGAAAAAGGTATAATTTTTAATTTTATTAATTTCAATGGCTATATCTAAAATTTGATCAAATTCTGTTGAAAACTGAAAAAGCAATAATTTTTAATTTTACTAATTTCTTGATCGGTCCTATGGGAGCTATAGGATATAGTAGTCAGATTTTCATAAAATTGTACACAAACTTGTAGAGTAATATGAAATGGCTATATCACAAATTTGATCACATTCAGTTGAAAACTAAAAAAGGTATAATTTTCAAATGTATTAATTTCTCGATCGTTCCAATGGAAGCTGTATGATATAGTAATCCGATTTTCATAAAATTTTTCAAAAAATTGTAGAGTAATATGAAATGGCTATATCTAAAATTTGATCAAATTCTGTTGAAAACTGAAAAAGCAATAATTTTTAATTATATTAATTTCTTGATCGGTCCTATGGGAGCTATAGGATATAGTAGTCAGATTTTCATAAAATTGTACACAAACTTGTAGAGTAATATGAAATGGCTATATCACAAATTTGATCACATTCAGTTGAAAACTAAAAAAGGTATAATTTTTAAATGTATTAATTTCTCGATCGTTCCAATGGAAGCTATATGATATAGTAATCCGATTTTCATAAAATTTTCAAAAAATTGTAGAGTAATATGAAATGGCTATATCTAAAATTTGATCAAATTCTGTTGAAAACTGAAAAAGCAATAATTTTTAATTATATTAATTTCTTGATCGTTCCTATGGGAGCTATAGGATACAGTAGTCCGATTTTAATCAAATTGTACACAAAATTTTAGAGTAATATGAAATGGCTGTAACTTAAATTTGATGAAAATCTGTTGAAAAACTGAAAAAGTTATAATGTTTAATTGTATTAATTTCTCGATCGTTCCAATGGAAGCTGTATGATATAGTAGTCCGATTTTCATAAAATTGTAAACAAAATTGTAGAGTAATATGAAATGGCTATATCACAAATTTGATCACATTCAGTTGGAAACTGAAAAAGTTATAATTTTTAAATTTATTAATTCCTCGATCGTTCCCATGGAAGCTGTAGGATATAGTATTCGGATTTTCATAAAATTTTACGCAAAATTGTAGAGTAATATGAAATGGCTATATCACAAATTTGATTACATTCAGTTGAAAACTAAAAAAGGTATAATTTTTAATTTTATTAATTTCTCGACCGTGCCTATGGGAGCTATAGGATATAGTAGTGCGATTTTCATAAAAATATGTAAACAAAATTGTAGAGTTATATGAAGTGGCTATATCTCAAATTTTATCAAATTCAGTTGAAACCTGAAAAACCAATATTTTTTAAATGTATTAATTTCTCGATCGTTACAATGGAAGCTGTTTGATATAGTAATCCGATTTTCATAAAATTTTACAAAAATTGTAGAGTAATATGAAATGGCTATATCTAAAATTTGATCAAATTCTGTTGAAAACTGAAAAAGCAATAATTTTTAATTTTATTAATTTCTTGATCGTTCTTATAGGAGCTATAGGATATAGTAGTCAGATTTTCATAAAATTGTACACAAACTTGTAGAGTAATATGAAATGGCTATATCACAAATTTGATCACATTCAGTTGAAATTGAAAAGGTATAATTTTTAATTTTATTAATTTCTGATCGTTCTTATGGGAGCTATAAAAATTAGACGGTAAAATAAAAGTAACCAAAATTGTAAGGAGTATAAAATGGCTATATTTTAAATTTGTCAAATTCTGTTGAAAACTGAAAAAGTCATAATTTTTAAATGTATTAATTTCTTTGATCGTTCTAATGGGAGCTATATGATATAGTAGTCAGATTTTCATAAAATTGTACAAAAATTGTAGAGTAATATGAAATGGCTATATCTAAAATTTGATTAAATTCTGTTGAAAATTGAAAAAGTTATAATTTTTTATTTTATTACTTTGTTGATCGTTCCTATAGGAGCTATAGGATATAGTAGTTAGATTTTCATAAAATTGTACACAAAATTGTAGAGTAATATGAAATGGCTATATTACAAATTTGATCACATTCAGTTGAAATTAAAAAAGGTATAATTTTTAATTTTATTAATTTCAATGGCTATATCTTAAATTTGGTCAAATTCTGTTGAAAACTGAAAAAGTCATAATTTTTAAATGTATTAATTTTTTGATCGTTCTAATGGGAGCTATATGATATAGTAGTCAGATTTTCATAAAATTGTACACAAAATTGTAGAGTAATATGAAATGGCTGTATCACAAATTTGAAAACATTCAGTTGAAATTGAAAAAGGTATAATTTTTAAGTTTATTAATTTCAATGGCTATATCTTAAATTTGGTCAAATTCTGTTGAAAACTGAAAAAGTCATAATTTTTAAATGTATTAATTTCTTGATCGTTCTAATGGGAGCTATAAGATATAGTAGTAAGATTTTCATAAAATTGTACACAAAATTGTAGAGTAATATGAAATGGCTGTAACTTAAATTTGATGAAAATCTGTTGAAAACTGAAAAGTTATAATGTTTAATTTTATTAATTTCTCGATCGTTCCAATGGGAGCTATATGATATAGTTATCCGATTTTCATAAACTTGTACAAAAAATTGTAGAGTAATATAAAATGGCTATATCTAAAATTTGATCAAATTCTGTTGAAAACTGAAAAAGCAATAATTTTTAATTTTATTATTTTTTCTTGGTCGTTCCTATGGGAGCTATAGGATACAGTAGTCCGATTTTAATCAAATTGTACACAAAATTGTAGAGTAATATGAAATAACTGTAACTTAAATTTGTTGAAATTCAGTTGAAAACTGAAAAAGTTATAATGTTTAATTGTATTAATTTCTAGATCGTTCCAATGGGAGCTGTATGATATAGTAATCCGATTTTCATAAAATTTTACAAAAAATTGTAGAGTAATATGAATTGGCTATATCTCAAATTTGATCAAATTCTGTTGAAAACTGAAAAAGCAATAATTTTTAATTATATTAATTTCTTGATCGTTCCTATGGGAGCTATGGGATACAGTAGTCCGATTTTCATAAATTGTACACAAAATTGTAGAGTAATATGAAATGGCTGGAACTTAAATTTGATCAAATTCTGTTGAAAAACTGAAAAAGTTATAATGTTTAATTGTATTAATTTCTCGATCGTTCCAATGGAAGCTGTATGATATAGTAATCCGATTTTCATAAAATTTTTTAAAAAAATTGTAGGGTAATATGAAATGGCTATATCTCAAATTTGATCAAATTCTGCTGAAAACTGAAAAAGCAATAATTTTTAATTTTATTAATTTCTTGATCGTTCCTATAGGAGCTATAGGATATAGTAGTCAGATTTTCATAAAATTGTACACAAACTTGTAGAGTAATATGAAATGGCTATATCACAAAATTTGATCACATTCAGTTGAAATTGAAAAAGGTATAATTTTTAATTTTATTAATTTCAATGACTATATCTTAAATTTGATCAAATTCTGTTGAAAACTGAAAAAGTCATAATTTTTAAATGTATTAATTTCTTGATCGTTCTAATGGGAGCTAAATGATATAGTAGTCAGATTTTCATAAAATTGTACACAAACTTGTAGAGTAATATGAAATGGCTGTATCACAAATTTGAAAAAATTCAGTTGAAAATTGAAAAAGGTATAATTTTTAAGTTTATTAATTTCTCGATCGTTCCTATGGGAGCTATAGGATATAGTTGTTCGATTTTCATAAAATTGTACACAAAATTGTAGAATAATATGAAATGGCTGTTTCACAAATTTGATCACATTCAGTTGAAAACTGAAAATGATATAATTTTTAGTTTTATTAATTTCTCAATCGTTCCTACGGGAGCTATAAGATATAGTAGTCCGATTTTCATAAAATTTTACACAAAATTGTAGAATAATATGAAATGGCTATATCTCAAATTTGATCACATTCAGTTTAAAACTGAAAAAGGTATAATTTTTAATTTTATTAATTTCTCGATCGTTCCTATGGGAGCTATAGGATATAGTTGTTCGATTTTCATAAAATTGTACACAAAATTGTAGAGTAATATGAAATGGCTTTATCACAAATTTGATCACATTCAGTTGAAAATTGAAAAAGGTATAATTTTTAATTTTATTAATTTCTCGATCGTTCCTATGGGAGCTATAGGATATATTAGACGGATTAAAAAAAAAGTAAACAAAATTGTAAGGTAAAATAAAATGGCAATATTTTAAATTTGATCAAATTCTGTTGAAAACTGAAAAAGTCATAATTTTTAATTGTATTAATACTTTGATCGTTATAATGGGAGCTATATGATATAGCAGTCCGATTTTCACAATATTAAACACAAAATTGTAGAGTAATATGAAATGGCTATATCTCAAATTTGATCACATTCAGTTGAAAACTGAAAAAGGTATAATTTTTAATTTTATTAATTTCTCGATCGTTCCTATGGGAGCTATAGGATATAGTTGTTCGATTTTCATAAAATTGTACACAAAATTGTGGAATAATATGAAATGGCTGTTTCACAAATTTGATCACATTCAGTTGAAAACTGAAAATGATATAATTTTTAGTTTTATTAATTTCTCAATCGTTCCTACGGGAGCTATAGATGGAGCTCTATGATATAGAAGTCCGATTTTCATAAAATTTTACACAAAATTGAAGAGTAATATGAAATGGCTATATCTCAAATTTGATCAAATTCAGTTGAAAACTGAAAAAGTTATAATTTTTAATTGTATTAATTTCTCGATCGTTCCTATGGGAGCTATAGGATATAGTAATCAGATTTTCATAAAATTTTACACAAAATTGTAGAATAATATGAAATGGCTATATCTCAAATTTGATCAAATTCTGTTGAAAACTGAAAAAGGTATAATTTTTAATTGTATTAATTTCTCGATCGTTCCTAATGGGAGCTATGGGATATAGTAGTCAGATTTTCATAAAATTGTACACGAAATTGTAGAGTAATATGAAATGGCTGTATCACAAATTTGAAAACATTCAGTTGAAATTGAAAAAGGTATAATTTTTAAGTTTATTAATTTCAATGGCTATATCTTAAATTTGGTCAAATTCTGTTAAAAACTGAAAAAGTTATAATTTTTAAGTGTATTAATTTCTCGATCGTTCCTATGGGAGCTATAGGATATAGTAGTCTGATTTTCATAAAATTTTACACAAAATTGTAGAGTAATATGAAATGGCTATAACTTAAATTTGATCAAATTCTGTTGAAAACTGAAAAAGTTATAATTTTTAATTTTATTAATTTCTCGATCGTTCCTATGGGAGCTATAGGATATAGTAGTCCGATTTTCATAAAATTGTACACAAAATTGAAGAATAATATGAAATGGATATATCTTAAATTTGATCATATTCTGTTGAAAACTAAACAAATTATAAATTTTAATTTTATTAATTTCTTGATCGTTCCTATGGGAGCTATAGGATATAGTAGTCCGATTTTAATAAAATTTTACACGAAATTGTAGAGTAATATAAAATGGCTATATCTTAAATTTGATCAAATTCTGTTGAAAACTGAAAAAGTTATAATTTTTAATTGTATTAATTTCTCGATCGTTCCTATGGGAGCTATATGATATAGTTAGTCGATTTTCATAAAATTGTACACAAAGTTGTAGAGTAATATGAAATGGCTATATCACAAATTTGATCACATTCTGTTGAAAATTGAAAAAGGTATAATTTTTAATTTTATTAATTTCGATCGTATCTTATGATCAAATTCTGTTGAAAACTTAAAAAGACATAAATAAATTGTAAGGTCAATAATATGATATATTTTCAATTTGATAAAATTGTTGAAAACTGAAAAAGCATAATTTTTAATTTTATTAATATCTTGATCGTTCCTATGGGAGCTATAGGATATAGTAGTCCGATTTTCATAAAATTGTACACAAAATTGTAGAGTAATATGAAATGGCTATATCACAAATTTGATCACATTCAGTTGAAAACTAGAAAGGTATAATTTTTAATTTTATTAATTTCTGATATTTAATGCAAATGTAAAATGAAATAGTCTAATTTTAAAAATTTACACAAGAGTAATATGAAATGGCTATATCTCAAATTTGATCAAATTGTTTGAAACTGAAAAAGCAATAATTTTTAATTGTATTAATTTCTCGATCGTTCCTATGGAAGCTATAGGATATAGTTGTCCGATTTTCATAAAATTTTACACAAAATTGTAGAGTAATATGAAATGGCTATATCTTAAATTTGATCAAATTCTGTTGAAAACTGAAAAAGCAATAAATTTTTAATTTTATTAATTTCTTGATCGTTCCTATGGGAGCTGTATGATATAGTTATCCGTTTTTCATAAAATTGTACAAAACTGAAAAAGCAATAATTTTTAATTTTATTAATTTCTTGATCGCTCCTATGGGAGCTATAGGATATAGTAGTCAGATTATCATAAAATTGTACACAAACTTGTAGAGTAATATGAAATGGCTATATCACAAATTTGATCACATTCAGTTGAAATTGAAAAAGGTATAATTTTTAATTTTATTAATTTCAAGGGCTATATCTCAAATTTGGTCAAATTCTGTTAAAAACTGAAAAAGTCAGACTTTTTAATTGTATTAATTTCTTGATCGTTCCTATGGGAGCTATAGGATATAGTAGTCCGATTTTCATAAAGTTGTACACAAAATTGTAGATTAATATGAAATGGCTATATTTCAAATTTGATCAAATTCTGTTGAAAACTGAAAAAGGTCTAATTTTTAATTTTATTAATTTCTCGATCGTTCCTATGGGAGCTATATGATATAGTAGTCAGATTTTCATAAAATTGTAACAAAATTGTAGAGTAATATAAAATGGCTATATCTCAAATTTGATCAAATTCTGTTGAAAACTGAAAAACAATAATTTTTAATTTATTAATTTATCGATCGTTCCAATGGAAGCTATAGGATATAGTAGTCCGATTTTCAAATAAAAAAATTAAACAAATTGTAGAGTAATATGAAATGGCTATATCTAAAATTTGATCAAATTCTGTTGAAAACTAAACAAATTATAAATTTTAATTGTATTAATTTCTTGATCGTTCCTATGGAAGCTATGGGATACAGTAGTTCGATTTTAATAAAATTGTACACAAAATTGTAGAGTAATATAAAATGGCTAATCAATTGATAATGTAAAAAGGCAATAATTTTTAAATGTATTAATTTCTCGATCGTTCCTATGGAAACTATAGGATATAGTAGTCCGATTTTAATAAAATTGTACAAAAAATTGTAGAGTAATATGAAATGGCTATATCTAAAATTTGATCAAATCGTTGAAAACTGAAAAAGCAATAATTTTTAATTGTATTAATTTCTTGATCATTCCTATGGGAGCTGTAGGATATAGTAGTCGGATTTTCATAAAACTTTACAAAAAATTGTAGAGTAATATAAAATGGCTATGTCCCAAAGTTGATCAAATTCGGTTGAAAACTGAAAAGCAATAATTTTTATTTTATTAATTTCTTGATCGTTCCTATGGGAGCTATAGGATATAGTAGTCCGATTATCAAAATAAAATTGTACAGCAAACATTGAAGAGTAATATAAAATGGCTATATTCAAATTTGATCAAATTCAGTTTAAAATTGAAAAAGCAATAATTTTTAATTGTATTAATTTCTGGATCGTTGAAATGGAAATTATAGGATACAGTAGTCCGATTTTAATAAAATTGTACACAAAATTGAAGAGTAATATAAAATGGCTATATCTTAAATTTGATCAAATTCGGTTGAAAACTGAAAAAGTTTTAATTTTTAATTGTATTAATTTCTCGATCGTTCTAATGGGAGCTATATGGTAAAGTAGTCCGATTTTCATAAAATTTTACAAAAATTGTAGAGTAATATGAAATGGCTATATCTAAAATTTGATCAAATTCAGTTGAAAACTGAAAAAGCAATAATTTTTAAATTTATTAATTTCTCGATCGTTCCTATGGGAGCTATGGGATATAGTAGTCCGATTTTAATCAAATTGTGCACAAAATTGTAGAATAATATGAAATGGCTATATATCAAATTTGATCAAATTCTGTTGAAAATTGAACAAGTTGTAATTTTAAATTTTAGTAATTTCTCGATTGTTCCTATGGAGGCTATAGGATACAGTAGTCCAATTTTAATCAAATTGTACACAAAATTGTAGATTAATATGAAATGGCTATATCTCAAATTTGATCAAATTCTGTTGAAAACTGAAAAAGTTATAATGTTTAATTGTATTTTTCCAATAGGAGCTGTATGATATAGTAATCCGATTTTCATAAAATTTCACAAAAAATTGTAGAGTAATATGAAATGGCTATATCTAAAATTTGATCAAATTCTGTTGAAAACTGAAAAACAATAATTTTTAATTTATTTATTTCTCGATCGTTCCTATGGGAGCTATAGGATATAGTAGTCCGATTTTCAAAAAAAAAAATTAAGAAACATTGAAGAGTAATATGAAATGGCTATATCTAAAATTTGATCAAATTCTGTTGAAAATTGAAAAAGCAATAATTTTTAAATGTATTAATTTCTCGATCGTTCCTATGGAAGCTATGGGATACAGTAGTCCGATTTTAATCAAATTGTACACAAAATTAAAGAAAAATATAAAATGGCTGTAACTTAAATTTGATGAAAATCTGTTGAAAACTGAAAAAGTTTTAATTTTTAATTGTATTAATTTCTCGATCATTCCAATGGGAGCTGTATGGTAAAGCAATCCGATTTTCATAAAATTGTACAAAAAATTGTAGAGTAATATGAAATGGCTACATCTCAAATTTGATCAAATTCAGTTTAAAACTGAAAAAGCAATAATTTTTAATTGTATTAATTTCTCGATCGTTCCTATGGAAGCTATGGGATACAGTAGTCCGATTTTAATCAAGTTGTACACAAAATTGTAGAGTAATATAAAATGGCTGTATCTTAAATTTGATGAAAATCTGTTGAAAACTGAAAAAGTTATAATTTTTAATTGTATTAATTTCTCGATCATTCCAATGGGAGCTGTATGGTAAAGTAATCCGATTTTCATAAAATTGTACAAAAAATTGTAGAGTAATATGAAATGGCTATATCTCAAATTTGATCAAATTCTGTTGAAAACTGAAAAATAATAATTTTTAATTTATTTATTTCTCGATCGTTCCTATGGGAGCTATAGGATATAGTAGTCCGATTTTCAAAAAAAAAAAATAAGCAACATTGAAGAGTAATGTAAAATGGCTATATCTCAAATTTGATCAAATTCTGTTGAAAACTGAAAAAGCAATAATTTTTAATTATATTAATTTCTCGATCATTCCAATGGAAACTATGGGATACAGTAGTCCGATTTTAATCAAATTGTACGCAAAATTGTAGAGTGAGATGAAATGGCTGTAACTTAAATTTGATAAAAATCTGTTGAAAACTGAAAAGTTCAAATTTTTAATTGTATTAATTTCTCGATCGTTCCAATGGGAGCTGTATGGTAAAATAATCCGATTTTCATAAAATTTTACAAAAAATTGTAGAGTAATATGAAATGGATATATCTAAAATTTGATCAAATTCTGTTGAAAACTGAACAAATTATAAATTTTAAGTGTATTAATTTCTTGATCGTTCCTATGGGAGCTATGGGATATAGTAGTCCGATTTTAATCAAATTGAAGAGTAATATGAAATGGCTATATCTAAAATTTGATCAAATTCTGTTGAAAATTGAAAAAGCAATAATTTTTAAATGTATTAATTTCTCGATCGTTCCTATGGAAGCTATAGGATACAGTAGTCCGATTTTAATCAAATTGTACACAAAATTGAAGAATAATATAAAATGGCTGTAACTTAAATTTGATGAAAATCTGTTGAAAACTGAAAAAGTTTTAATTTTTAATTGTATTAATTTCTCGATCGTTCCAATGGGAGCTGTATGGTAAAGTAATCCGATTTTCATAAAATTGTACAAAAAATTGTAGAGTAATATGAAATGGCTATATCTCAAATTTGATCAAATTCAGTTTAAAACTGAAAAAGCAATAATTTTTAATTGTATTAATTTCTCGATCGTTCCTATGGAAGCTATGGGATACAGTAGTCCGATTTTAATCAAGTTGTACACAAAATTGTAGAGTAATATAAAATGGCTGTATCTTAAATTTGATGAAAATCTGTTGAAAACTGAAAAAGTTTTAATTTTTAATTGTATTAATTTCTCGATCATTCCAATGGGAGCTGTATGGTAAAGTAATCCGATTTTCATAAAATTGTACAAAAAATTGTAGAGTAATATGAAATGCCTATATCTCAAATTTGATCAAATTCTGTTGAAAACTGAAAAACAATAATTTTTAATTTATTTAATTCTCGATCGTTCCTATGGGAGTTATAGGATATAGTAGTCCGATTTTCAAAAAAAAAAAAATAAGCAACATTGAAGAGTAATATAAAATGGCTATATCTCAAATTTGATCAAATTCAGTTTAAAACTGAAAAAGCAATAACTTTTAATTATATCAAATTCTGGATCATTGAAATGGAAATTATGGGATACAGTAGTCCGATTTGAATCAAATTGTACACAAAATTGAAGAGTAATATGAAATGGCTGTAACTTAAATTTGATGAAAATCTGTTGAAAACAGAAACGTTTTAATTTTTTATTGTATTAATTTCTCGATCGTTCCAATGGGAGCTGTATGGTAAAGTAATCCGATTTTCATAAAATTTTACAAAAAATTGTAGAGTAATATGAAATGGATATATCTAAAATTTGATCAAATTCTGTTGAAAACTGAAAAAGCAATAATTTTTAAATGTATTAATTTCTCGATCGTTCCTGTGGGAGCTATGGGATATAGTAGTCCGATTTTAATCAAATTGTGCACAAAATTGTAGAATAATATGAAATGGCTATATATCAAATTTGATCAAATTCTGTTGAAAATTGAACAAGTTGTAATTTTAAATTTTAGTAATTTCTCGATTGTTCCTATGGAGGCTATAGGATACAGTAGTCCAATTTTAATAAAATTGTACACAAAATTGTAGATTAATATGAAATGGCTATATCTCAAATTTGATCAAATTCTGTTGAAAACTGAAAAAGTTATAATGTTTAATTGTATTTTTCCAATAGGAGCTGTATGATATAGTAATCCGATTTTCATAAAATTTCACAAAAAATTGTAGAGTAATATGAAATGGCTATATCTAAAATTTGATCAAATTCTGTTGAAAACTGAAAAACAATAATTTTTAATTTATTTATTTCTCGATCGTTCCTATGGGAGTTATAGGATATAGTAGTCCGATTTTCAAAAAAAAAAAAAATTAAGCAACATTGAAGAGTAATATGAAATGGCTATATCTCAAATTTGATCAAATTCAGTTTAAAACCGAAAAAGCAATAAGTTTTAATTGTATTAATTTCTCGATCGTTCCTATGGAAGCTATGGGATAAAGAAGTCTGATTTTAATCAAATTGTACACAAAATTGAAAAGTAATATGAAATGGCTGTAACTTAAATTTGATAAAAATCTGTTGAAAACTGAAAAAATTATAATTTTTAATTGTATTAATTTCTCGATCGTTCCAATGGGAACTGTATGGTAAAGTAATCCGATTTTCATAAAATTTTACAAAAAATTTTAGAGTAATATGAAATGGCTATATCTAAAATTTGATCAAATTCTGTTGAAAACTGAAAAAGCAATAATTTTTAAATGTATTTATTTCTCGATCGTTCCTATGGGAGCTATGGGATATAGTAGTCCGATTTTAATCAAACTGTGCACAAAATTGTAGAATAATATGAAATGGCTATATCTCAAATTTGATCAAATTCTGTTGAAAATTGAACAAGTTGTAAATTTAAATTTTAGTAATTTCTCGATTGTTCCTATGGATGCTATAGGATACAGTAGTTCAATTTTAATCAAATTGTACACAAAATTGTAGATTAATATGAAATGGCTATGTCTCAAATTTGATCAAATTCTGTTGAAAACTGAAAAAGTTAAAATGTTTAATTGTATTTTTCCAATAGGAGCTGTATGATATAGTAATCCGATTTTCATAAAATTTCACAAAAAATTGTAGAGTAATATGAAATGGCTATATCTAAAGTTTGATCAAATTCATTCATCATTCATCATCATTCCAATAGGAGCTGTATGATATAGTAATCCGCTTTTCATAAAATTTTACAAAAAATTGTAGAGTAATATGAAATGGCTATATCTAAAATATGATCAAATTCTGTTGAAAACTGAAAAAGCAATAATTTTTAATTTTATTAATTTCTCGATCGTTCCTATGGGAGCTATAGGATATAGTAGTCCGATTTTCAAAAAAAAAAAATTAAGCAACATTGAAGAGTAATATGAAATGGCTATATCTCAAATTTGATCAAATTCAGTTTAAAACCGAAAAAGCAATAAGTTTTAATTGTATTAATTTCTCGATCGTTCCTATGGAAGCTATGGGATAAAGAAGTCTGATTTTAATCAAATTGTACACAAAATTGAAAAGTAATATAAAATGGCTGTAACTTAAATTTGATAAAAATCTGTTGAAAACTGAAAAAATTATAATTTTTAATTGTATTAATTTCTCGATCGTTCCAATGGGAACTGTATGGTAAAGTAATCCGATTTTCATAAAATTTTACAAAAAATTGTAGAGTAATATGAAATGGCTATATCTAAAATATGATCAAATTCTGTTGAAAACTGAAAAAGCAATAATTTTTAATTTTATTAATTTCTCGATCGTTCCTATGGCAGCTATAGGATATAGTAGTCCGATTTTCAAAAAAAAAAAAAATAAGCAACATTGAAGAGTAATGTAAAATGGCTATATCTCAAATTTGATCAAATTCAGTTTAAAACTGAAAAAGCAATAACTTTTAATTGTATCAAATTCTGGATCATTGAAATGGAAATTATGGGATACAGTAGTCCGATTTTAATCAAATTGTACACAAAATTGAAGAGCAATATGAAATGGCTGTAACTTAAATTTGATGAAAATCTGTTGAAAACAGAAACGTTTTAATTTTTTATTGTATTAATTTCTCGATCGTTCCAATGGGAGCTGTATGGTAAAATAATCCGATTTTCATAAAATTTTACAAAAAATTGTAGAGTAATATGAAATGGCTATATCTAAAATTTGATCAAATTCTGTTGAAAACTGAAAAAGCAATAATTTTTAAATGTATTAATTTCTCGATCGTTCCTATGGGAGCTATGGGATATAGTAGTCCGATTTTAATCAAATTGTGCACAAAATTGTAGAATAATATGAAATGGCTATATATCAAATTTGATCAAATTCTGTTGAAAATTGAACAAGTTGTAATTTTAAATTTTAGTAATTTCTCGATTGTTCCTATGGAGGCTATAGGATACAGTAGTCCAATTTTAATCAAATTGTACACAAAATTGTAGATTAATATGAAATGGCTATATCTCAAATTTGATCAAATTCTGTTGAAAACTGAAAAACAATAATTTTTAATTTATTTATTTCTCGATCGTTCCTATGGCAGCTATAGGATATAGTAGTCCGATTTTCAAAAAAAAAAAATTAAGCAACATTGAAGAGTAATATGAAATGGCTATATCTCAAATTTGATCAAATTCAGTTTAAAACCGAAAAAGCAATAAGTTTTAATTGTATTAATTTCTCGATCGTTCCTATGGAAGCTATGGGATAAAGAAGTCTGATTTTAATCAAATTGTACACAAAATTGAAAAGTAATATGAAATGGCTGTAACTTAAATTTGATAAAAATCTGTTGAAAACTGAAAAAATTATAATTTTTAATTGTATTAATTTCTCGATCGTTCCAATGGGAACTGTATGGTAAAGTAATCCGATTTTCATAAAATTTTACACGAAATTGTAGAGTAATATAAAATGGCTATATCTTAAATTTGATCAAATTCTGTTGAAAACTGAAAAAGTTATACGTTTTAATAGTATTAATTTCTCTATCGTTCCTATGGGAGCTATGGGATATAGTAGTCTGATTTTCATAAAATTGTACACGAAATTGTAGAGTAATATAAAATGGCTATATCTTAAATTTGATCAAATTCTGTTGAAAATTGAAAAAGTTATAATTTTAAATTTTAGTAATTTCTCGATTGTTCCTATGGAGGCTATAGGATACAGTAGTCCAATTTTAATCAAATTGTACACAAAATTGTAGATTAATATGAAATGGCTATATCTCAAATTTGATCAAATTCTGTTGAAAACTGAAAAAGTTATAATGTTTAATTGTATTTTTCCAATAGGAGCTGTATGATATAGTAATCCGATTTTCATAAAATTTCACAAAAAATTGTAGAGTAATATGAAATGGCTATATCTAAAATTTGATCAAATTCTGTTGAAAACTGAAAAACAATAATTTTTAATTTATTTATTTCTCGATCGTTCCTATGGGAGCTATAGGATATAGTAGTCCGATTTTCAAAAAAAAAAATTTAAAGAAAATTGAAGAGTAATATGAAATGGCTATATCTCAAATTTGATCAAATTCTGTTGAAAACTGAAAAAGCAATAATTTTTAATTGTATTAATTTCTCGATCGTTCCTATGGGAGCTATAGGATATAGTATTCGGATTTTCATAAAATTTTACGCAAAATTGTAGAGTGAGATGAAATGGCTATAACTTAGATTTGATAAAAATCTGTTGAAAACTGAAAAGTTCAAATTTTTAATTGTATTAATTTCTCGATCGTCCCTATGGGAGCTGTAGGATATAGTATTCCGATTTTCATAAAATTTTACAAAAAATTTTAGAGTAATATGAAATGGCTATATCTAAAATTTGATCAAATTCTGTTGAAAACTGAAAAAGCAATAATTTTTAAATGTATTAATTTCTCGATCGTTCCTATGGGAGCTATGGGATATAGTAGTCCGATTTTAATCAAATTGTGCACAAAATTGTAGAATAATATGAAATGGCTATATATTAAATTTGATCAAATTCTGTTGAAAATTGAAAAAGTTGTAATTTTAAATTTTAGTAATTTCTCGATTGTTCCTATGGAGGCTATAGGATACAGTAGTCCAATTTTAATCAAATTGTACACAAAATTGTAGATTAATATGAAATGGCTATATCTCAAATTTGATCAAATTCTGTTGAAAACTGAAAAAGTTATAATTTTTAATTGTATTTTTCCAATAGGAGCTGTATGATATAGTAATCCGATTTTCATAAAATTTCACAAAAAATTGTAGAGTAATATGAAATGGCTATATCTAAAATTTGATCAAATTCTGTTGAAAACTGAAAAACAATAATTTTTAATTTATTTATTTCTCGATCGTTCCTATGGGAGCTATAGGATATAGTAGTCCGATTTTCAAAAAAAAAAATTAAGAAACATTGAAGAGTAATATGAAATGGCTATATCTAAAATTTGATTAAATTCTGTTGAAAATTGAAAAAGCAATAATTTTTAAATGTATTAATTTCTCGATCGTTCCTATGGGAGCTATGGGATACAGTAGTCCGATTTTAATAAAATTGTACACAAAATTGAAGAGTAATATAAAATGGCTGTAACTTAAATTTGATGAAAATCTGTTGAAAACAGAAACGTTTTAATTTTTTATTGTATTAATTTCTCGATCGTTCCAATGGGAGCTGTATGGTAAAGTAATCCGATTTTCATAAAATTTTACAAAAAATTTTAGAGTAATATGAAATGGCTATATCTAAAATTTGATCAAATTCTGTTGAAAACTGAAAAAGCAATAATTTTTAAATGTATTAATTTCTCGATCGTTCCTATGGGAGCTATGGGATATAGTAGTCCGATTTTAATCAAATTGTGCACAAAATTGTAGAATAATATGAAATGGCTATATATCAAATTTGATCAAATTCTGTTGAAAATTGAACAAGTTGTAATTTTAAATTTTAGTAATTTCTCGATTGTTCCTATGGAGGCTATAGGATACAGTAGTCCAATTTTAATCAAATTGTACACAAAATTGTAGATTAATATGAAATGGCTATATCTCAAATTTGATCAAATTCAGTTTAAAACTGAAAAAGTTATAATGTTTAATTGAATTTATCTCTCGATCATTCCAATAGGAGCTGTATGATATAGTAATCCGCTTTTCATAAAATTTTACAAAAAATTTTAGAGTAATATGAAATGGCTATATCTAAAATATGATCAAATTCTGTTGAAAACTGAAAAAGCAATAATTTTTAATTTTATTAATTTCTCGATCGTTCCTATGGGAGCTATAGGATATAGTAGTCCGATTTAAAAAAAAAAAAATTAAACAACATTGAAGAGTAATATGAAATGGCTATATCTCAAATTTGATCAAATTCAGTTGAAAACTGAAAAAGCAATAAGTTTTAATTGTATTAATTTCTCGATCGTTCCTATGGAAGCTATGGGATAAAGAAGTCTGATTTTAATCAAATTGTACACAAAATTGAAAAGTAATATGAAATGGCTGTAACTTAAATTTAATAAAAATCTGTTGAAAACTGAAAAAATTATAATTTTTAATTGTATTAATTTCTCGATCGTTTCAATGGGAACTATATGGTAAAGTAATCCGATTTTCATAAAATTTTACAAAAAATTTTAGAGTAATATGAAATGGCTATATCTAAAATTTGATCAAATTCTGTTGAAAACTGAAAAAGCAATAATTTTTAATTGTATTAATTTCTCGATCGTTCCTATGGGAGCTATGGGATATAGTAGTCCGATTTTAATCAAATTGTACACAAAATTGTAGAATAATATGAAATGGCTATATATTAAATTTGATCAAATTCTGTTGAAAATTGAACAAGTTGTAATTTTAAATTTTAGTAATTTCTCGATTGTTCCTATGGAGGCTATAGGATACAGTAGTCCAATTTTAATAAAATTGTACACAAAATTGAAGATTAATATGAAATGGCTATATCTCAAATTTGATCAAATTCTGTTGAAAACTGAAAAAGTTATAATGTTTAATTGAATTTATCTCTCGATCATTCCAATAGGAGCTGTATGATATAGTAATCCGCTTTTCATAAAATTTTACAAAAAATTGTAGAGTAATATGAAATGGCTATATCTAAAATATGATCAAATTCTGTTGAAAACTGAAAAAGCAATAATTTTTAATTTTATTAATTTCTCGATCGTTCCTATGGGAGCTATAGGAAATAGAAGTCCGATTTTAATCAAGTTGTACACAAAATTGTAGAGTAATATAAAATGGCTGTAACTTAAATTTGATGAAAATGTGTTGAAAACTGAAAAAGTTTTAATTTTTAATTGTATTAATTACTCGATCGTTCGAATGGAAGCTGTATGGTAAAGTAATCCGATTTTCATAAAATTTTACAAAAAATTGTAGAGTAATGTGAAATGGCTATATCTAAAATTTGATCAAATTCTGTTGAAAACTAAAAAACAATAATTTTTAATTCATTTATTTCTCGATCGCTCCTATGGGAGCTATAGGATATAGTAGTCCGATTTTCAAAAAAAAAAAAAAAAATTAAGAAACATTGAAGAGTAATATGAAATGGCTATATCTCAAATTTGATCAAATTCAGTTTAAAACTGAAAAAGCAATAATTTTTAATTGTATTAATTTCTCGATCGTTCCTATGGAAGCTATGGGATACAGTAGTCCGATTTTAATCAAGTTGTACACAAAATTGTAGAGTAATATAAAATGGCTGTAACTTAAATTTGATGAAAATCTGTTGAAAACTGAAAAAGTTTTAATTTTTAATTGTATTAATTTCTCGATCATTCCAATGGGAGCTTTATGGTAAAGTAATCCGATTTTCATAAAATTTTACAAAAAATTGTAGAGTAATATGAAATGACTATATCTCAAATTTGATCAAATTCTGTTGAAAACTGAAAAACAATAATTTTTAATTTATTTAATTCTCGATCGCTCCTATGGGAGCTATAGGATATAGTAGTCCGATTTTCAAAAAAAAAAATAAGCAACATTGAAGAGTAATATAAAATGGCTATATCTCAAATTTGATCAAATTCAGTTTAAAACTGAAAAAGCAATAACTTTTAATTGTATCAAATTCTGGATCGTTGAAATGGAAATTATGGGATACAGTAGTCCGATTTTAATCAAATTGTACACAAAATTGAAGAGTAATATGAAATGGCTGTAACTTAAATTTGATGAAAATGTGTTGAAAACTGAAAAAGTTTTAATTTTTAATTGTATTAATTACTCGATCGTTCGAATGGAAGCTGTATGGTAAAGTAATCCGATTTTCATAAAATTTTACAAAAAATTGTAGAGTAATATGAAATGGCTATATCTAAAATTTGATCAAATTCTGTTGAAAACTGAAAAAGCAATAATTTTTAAATGTATTAATTTCTCGATCGTTCCTATGGGAGCTATGGGATATAGTAGTCCGATTTTAATCAAATTGTGCACAAAATTGTAGAATAATATGAAGTGGCTATATATCAAATTTGATCAAATTCTGTTGAAAATTGAATAAGTTTTAATTTTAAATTTTAGTAATTTCTCGATTGTTCCTATGGAGGCTATAGGATACAGTAGTCCAATTTTAATCAAATTGTACACAAAATTGTAGATTAATATGAAATGGCTATATCTCAAATTTGATCAAATTCAGTTTAAAACTGAAAAAGTTATAATGTTTAATTGAATTTATCTCTCGATCATTCCAATAGGAGCTGTATGATATAGTAATCCGCTTTTCATAAAATTTTACAAAAAATTTTAGAGTAATATGAAATGGCTATATCTAAAATATGATCAAATTCTGTTGAAAACTGAAAAAGCAATAATTTTTAATTTTATTAATTTCTCGATCGTTCCTATGGGAGCTATAGGAAATAGAAGTCCGATTTTAATCAAGTTGTACACAAAATTGTAGAGTAATATAAAATGGCTGTAACTTAAATTTGATGAAAATGTGTTGAAAACTGAAAAAGTTTTAATTTTTAATTGTATTAATTACTCGATCGTTCGAATGGAAGCTGTATGGTAAAGTAATCCGATTTTCATAAAATTTTACAAAAAATTGTAGAGTAATGTGAAATGGCTATATCTAAAATTTGATCAAATTCTGTTGAAAACTGAAAAACAATAATTTTTAATTCATTTATTTCTCGATCGCTCCTATGGGAGCTATAGGATATAGTAGTCCGATTTTCAAAAAAAAAAAAAAAATTAAGAAACATTGAAGAGTAATATGAAATGGCTATATCTCAAATTTGATCAAATTCAGTTTAAAACTGAAAAAGCAATAATTTTTAATTGTATTAATTTCTCGATCGTTCCTATGGAAGCTATGGGATACAGTAGTCCGATTTTAATCAAGTTGTACACAAAATTGTAGAGTAATATAAAATGGCTGTAACTTAAATTTGATGAAAATCTGTTGAAAACTGAAAAAGTTTTAATTTTTAATTGTATTAATTTCTCGATCATTCCAATGGGAGCTTTATGGTAAAGTAATCCGATTTTCATAAAATTGTACAAAAAATTGTAGAGTAATATGAAATGACTATATCTCAAATTTGATCAAATTCTGTTGAAAACTGAAAAACAATAATTTTTAATTTATTTAATTCTCGATCGCTCCTATGGGAGCTATAGGATATAGTAGTCCGATTTTCAAAAAAAAAAATAAGCAACATTGAAGAGTAATATAAAATGGCTATATCTCAAATTTGATCAAATTCAGTTTAAAACTGAAAAAGCAATAACTTTTAATTGTATCAAATTCTGGATCGTTGAAATGGAAATTATGGGATACAGTAGTCCGATTTTAATCAAATTGTACACAAAATTGAAGAGTAATATGAAATGGCTGTAACTTAAATTTGATGAAAATCTGTTGAAAACTGAAAAGTTTTAATTTTTTATTGTATTAATTTCTCGATCGTTCCAATGGGAGCTGTATGGTAAAGTAATCCGATTTTCATAAAATTTTACAAAAAATTGTAGAGTAATATGAAATGGCTATATCTAAAATTTGATCAAATTCTGTTGAAAACTGAAAAAGCAATAATTTTTAATTTTATTAATTTCTCGATCGTTCCTATGGGAGCTATAGGAAATAGAAGTCCGATTTTAATCAAGTTGTACACAAAATTGTAGAGTAATATAAAATGGCTGTAACTTAAATTTGATGAAAATGTGTTGAAAACTGAAAAAGTTTTAATTTTTAATTGTATTAATTACTCGATCGTTCGAATGGAAGCTGTATGGTAAAGTAATCCGATTTTCATAAAATTTTACAAAAAATTGTAGAGTAATGTGAAATGGCTATATCTAAAATTTGATCAAATTCTGTTGAAAACTGAAAAACAATAATTTTTAATTCATTTATTTCTCGATCGCTACTATGGGAGCTATAGGATATAGTAGTCCGATTTTCAAAAAAAAAAAAAAATTAAGCAACATTGAAGAGTAATATGAAATGGCTATATCTCAAATTTGATCAAATTCAGTTTAAAACCGAAAAAGCAATAAGTTTTAATTGTATTAATTTCTCGATCGTTCCTATGGAAGCTATGGGATAAAGAAGTCCGATTTTAATCAAATTGTACACAAAATTGAAAAGTAATATGAAATGGCTGTAACTTAAATTTGATAAAAATCTGTTGAAAACTGAAAAAGTTATAATTTTTAATTGTATTAATTTCTCGATCGTTCCAATGGGAGCTGTATGGTAAAGTAATCCGATTTTCATAAAATTTTACAAAAAATTGTAGAGTAATATGAAATGGCTATATCTCAAATTTGATCAAATTCTGTTGAAAACTGAAAAACAATAATTTTTAATTTATTTATATTCTCGATCGTTCCTATGGGAGCTATAGGATATAGTAGTCCGATTTTCAAAAAAAAAAATTAAGTAACATTGAAGAGTAATATGAAATGGCTATATCTCAAATTTGATCAAATTCAGTTTAAAACTGAAAAAGCAATAATTTTTAATTGTATTAATTTCTCGATCGTTCCTATGGAAGCTATGGGATACAGTAGTCCGATTTTAATCAAGTTGTACACAAAATTGTAGAGTAATATAAAATGGCTGTAACTTAAATTTGATGAAAATCTGTTGAAAACTGAAAAAGTTTTAATTTTTAATTGTATTAATTTCTCGATCATTCCAATGGGAGCTTTATGGTAAAGTAATCCGATTTTCATAAAATTGTACAAAAAATTGTAGAGTAATATGAAATGCCTATATCTCAAATTTGATCAAATTCTGTTGAAAACTGAAAAACAATAATTTTTAATTTATTTAATTCTCGATCGTTCCTATGGGAGCTATAGGATATAGTAGTCCGATTTTCAAAAAAAAAAAATAAGCAACATTGAAGAGTAATATAAAATGGCTATATCTCAAATTTGATCAAATTCAGTTTAAAACTGAAAAAGCAATAACTTTTAATTGTATCAAATTCTGGATCGTTGAAATGGAAATTATGGGATACAGTAGTCCGATTTTAATCAAATTGTACACAAAATTGAAGAGTAATATGAAATGGCTGTAACTTAAATTTGATGAAAATCTGTTGAAAACTGAAAAGTTTTAATTTTTTATTGTATTAATTTCTCGATCGTTCCAATGGGAGCTGTATGGTAAAGTAATCCGATTTTCATAAAATTTTACAAAAAATTGTAGAGTAATATGAAATGGCTATATCTAAAATTTGATCAAATTCTGTTGAAAACTGAAAAAGCAATAATTTTTAAATGTATTAATTTCTCGATCGTTCCTGTGGGAGCTATGGGATATAGTAGTCCGATTTTAATCAAATTGTGCACAAAATTGTAGAATAATATGAAATGGCTATATATCAAATTTGATCAAATTCTGTTGAAAATTGAACAAGTTGTAATTTTAAATTTTAGTAATTTCTCGATTGTTCCTATGGAGGCTATAGGATACAGTAGTCCAATTTTAATAAAATTGTACACAAAATTGTAGATTAATATGAAATGGCTATATCCCAAATTTGATCAAATTCTGTTAAAAACTGAAAAAGTTATAATGTTTAATTGTATTTTTCCAATAGGAGCTGTATGATATAGTAATCCGATTTTCATAAAATTTCACAAAAAATTGTAGAGTAATATGAAATGGCTATATCTAAAATTTGATCAAATTCTGTTGAAAACTGAAAAACAATAATTTTTAATTGTATTAATTTCTCGATCGTTCCTATGGGAGCTATAGGATTGTATTAATTTCTCGATCGTTCGAATGGAAGCTGTATGGTAAAGTAATCCGATTTTCATAAAATTGTACAAAAAATTGTAGAGTAATATGAAATGGCTATATCTAAAATTTGATCAAATTCTGTTGAAAACTGAAAAACAATAATTTTTAATTTATTTATTTCTCGATCGTTCCTATGGGAGCTATAGGATATAGTAGTCCGATTTTCAAAAAAAAAATTAAACAAAAATGAATAGTTATATGAAATGGCTATATCTCAAATTTGATCAAATTCTGTTGAAAACTGAAAAAGCAATAATTTTTAAATGTATTAATTTCTCGATCGTTCCTGTGGGAGCTATGGGATATAGTAGTCCGATTTTAATCAAATTGTACACAAAATTGTAGAATAATATGAAATGGCTATATATTAAATTTGATCAAATTCTGTTATAATCCGATTTTCATAAAATTTCACAAAAAATTGTAGAGTAATATGAAATGGCTATATCTAAAATTTGATCAAATTCGTTGTTGAAAACTGAAAAACAATAATTTTTAATTTATTTATTTCTCGATCGTTCCTATGGGAGCTATAGGATATAGTAGTCCGATTTTCAAAAAAAAAATTAAGCAACATTGAAGAGTAATATGAAATGGCTATATCTCAAATTTGATCAAATTCAGTTGAAAACTGAAAAAGCAATAATTTTTAATTGTATTAATTTCTCGATCGTTCCTATGGAAGCTATGGGATACAGTAGTCCGATTTTAATCAAGTTGTACACAAAATTGTAGAGTAATATAAAATGGCTGTAACTTAAATTTGATGAAAATCTGTTGAAAACTGAAAAAGTTTTAATTTTTAATTGTATTAATTTCTCGATCATTCCAATGGGAGCTTTATGGTAAAGTAATCCGATTTTCATAAAATTGTACAAAAAATTGTAGAGTAATATGAAATGACTATATCTCAAATTTGATCAAATTCAGTTGAAAACTGAAAAACAATAATTTTTAATTTATTTAATTCTCGATCGTTCCTATGGGAGCTATAGGATATAGTAGTCCGATTTTCAAAAAAAAAAATAAGCAACATTGAAGAGTAATATAAAATGGCTATATCTCAAATTTGATCAAATTCAGTTTAAAACTGAAAAAGCAATAACTTTTAATTGTATCAAATTCTGGATCGTTGAAATGGAAATTATGGGATACAGTAGTCCGATTTGAATCAAATTGTACACAAAATTGAAGAGTAATATGAAATGGCTGTAACTTAAATTTGATGAAAATCTGTTGAAAACTGAAAAGTTTTAATTTTTTATTGTATTAATTTCTCGATCGTTCCAATGGGAGCTGTATGGTAAAGTAATCCGATTTTCAGATTTTAAAAAAATAAGCAACATTGAAGAGTAATATGAAATGGCTGTAACTTAAATTTGATGAAAATCTGTTGAAAACTGAAAAGTTTTAATTTTTTATTGTATTAATTTCTCGATCGTTCCAATGGGAGCTGTATGGTAAAGTAATCCGATTTTCATAAAATTTCACAAAAAATTGTAGAGTAATATGAAATGGCTATATCTAAAATTTGATCAAATTCTGTTGAAAACTGAAAAAGCAATAATTTTTAAATGTATTAATTTCTCGATCGTTCCTGTGGGAGCTATGGGATATAGTAGTCCGATTTTAATCAAATTGTGCACAAAATTGTAGAATAATATGAAATGGCTATATATCAAATTTGATCAAATTCTGTTGAAAATTGAACAAGTTGTAATTTTAAATTTTAGTAATTTCTCGATTGTTCCTATGGAGGCTATAGGATACAGTAGTCCAATTTTAATCAAATTGTACACAAAATTGCAGATTAATATGAAATGGCTATATCCCAAATTTGATCAAATTCAGTTTAAAACCGAAAAAGCAATAAGTTTTAATTGTATTAATTTCTCGATCGTTCCTATGGAAGCTATGGGATAAAGAAGTCCGATTTTAATCAAATTGTACACAAAATTGAAAAGTAATATGAAATGGCTGTAACTTAAATTTGATGAAAATCTGTTGAAAACTGAAAAGTTTTAATTTTTTATTGTATTAATTTCTCGATCGTTCCAATGGGAGCTGTATGGTAAAGTAATCCGATTTTCATAAAATTTTACAAAAAATTGTAGAGTAATATGAAATGGCTATATCTAAAATTTGATCAAATTCTGTTGAAAACTGAAAAAGCAATAATTTTTAAATGTATTAATTTCTCGATCGTTCCTGTGGGAGCTATGGGATATAGTAGTCCGATTTTAATCAAATTGTACACAAAATTGAAGAGTAATATGAAATGGCTGTAACTTAAATTTGATGAAAATCTGTTGAAAACAGAAACGTTTTAATTTTTTATTGTATTAATTTCTCGATCGTTCCAATGGGAGCTGTATGGTAAAGTAATCCGATTTTCATAAAATTTTACAAAAAATTGTAGAGTAATATGAAATGGCTATATATTAAATTTGATCAAATTCTGTTGAAAATTGAACAAGTTGTAATTTTAAATTTTAGTAATTTCTCGATTGTTCCTATGGAGGCTATAGGATACAGAAGTCCAATTTTAATCAAATTGTACACAAAATTGTAGATTAATATGAAATGGCTATATCCAAAATTTGATCAAATTCTGTTGAAAACTGAAAAAGTTATAATGTTTAATTGTATTTTTCCAATAGGAGCTGTATGATATAGTAATCCGATTTTCATAAAATTTCACAAAAAATTGTAGAGTAATATGAAATGGCTATATCTAAAATTTGATCAAATTCTGTTGAAAACTGAAAAACAATAATTTTTAAATTATTTATTTCTCGATCATTCCTATGGGAGCTATAGGATATAGTAGTCCGATTTTCAAAAAAAAAATTAAGAAACATAGAAGAGTAATATGAAATGGCTATATCTAAAATTTGATCAAATTCTGTTGAAAATTGAAAAAGCAATAATTTTTAAATGTATTAATTTCTCGATCGTTCCTATGGGAGCTATGGGATACAGTAGTCCGATTTTAATCAAATTGTACACAAAATTGAAGAGTAATATGAAATGGCTGTAACTTAAATTTGATGAAAATCTGTTGAAAACAGAAACGTTTCAATTTTTTATTGTATTAATTTCTCGATCATTCCAATGGGAGCTGTATGGTAAAGTAATCCGATTTTCATAAAATTTTACAAAAAATTGTAGAGTAATATGAAATGGCTATATCTAAAATTTGATCAAATTCTGTTGAAAACTGAAAAAGCAATAATTTTTAAATGTATTAATTTCTCGATCGTTCCTATGGGAGCTATGGGATATAGTAGTCCGATTTTAATCAAATTGTGCACAAAATTGTAGAATAATATGAAATGGCTATATCTCAAATTTGATCAAATTCTGTTGAAAAGTGAACAAGTTGTAATTTTAAATTTTAGTAATTTCTCGATTGTTCCTATGGAGGCTATAGGATACAGTAGTCCAATTTTAATCAAATTGTACACAAAATTGTAGAATAATATGAAATGGCTATATCTCAAATTTGATCAAATTCTGTTGAAAATTGAACAAGTTGTAATTTTAAATTTTAGTAATTTCTCGATTGTTCCTATGGAGGCTATAGGATACAGTAGTCCAATTTTAATCAAATTGTACACAAAATTGTAGATTAATATGAAATGGCTATATCTCAAATTTGATCAAATTCAGTTTAAAACTGAAAAAGTTATAATGTTTAATTGAATTTATCTCTCGATCATTCCAATAGGAGCTGTATGATATAGTAATCCGCTTTTCATAAAATTGTACACAAAATTGTAGATTAATATGAAATGGCTATATCCCAAATTTGATCAAATTCTGTTGAAAACTGAAAAAGTTATAATGTTTAATTGTATTTTTCCAATAGGAGCTGTATGATATAGTAATCCGATTTTCATAAAATTTCACAAAAAATTGTAGAGTAATATGAAATGGCTATATCTAAAATTTGATCAAATTCTGTTGAAAATTGAAAAAGCAATAATTTTTAAATGTATTAATTTCTCGATCGTTCCTATGGGAGCTATGGGATACAGTAGTCCGATTTTAATCAAATTGTACACAAAATTGAAGAGTAATATGAAATGGCTGTAACTTAAATTTGATGAAAATCTGTTGAAAACAGAAACGTTTTAATTTTTTATTGTATTAATTTCTCGATCATTCCAATAGGAGCTGTATGATATAGTAATCCGCTTTTCATAAAATTTTACAAAAAATTTAAGAGTAATATGAAATGGCTATATCTAAAATTTGATCAAATTCTGTTGAAAACTGAAAAAGCAATAATTTTTAAATGTATTAATTTCTCGATCGTTCCTATGGGAGCTATGGGATATAGTAGTCCGATTTTAATCAAATTGTGCACAAAATTGTAGAATAATATGAAATGGCTATATCTCAAAATTGATCAAATTCTGTTGAAAATTGAACAAGTTGTAATTTTAAATTTTAGTAATTTCTCGATTGTTCCTATGGAGGCTATAGGATACAGTAGTCCAATTTTAATCAAATTGTACACAAAATTGTAGATTAATATGAAATGGCTATATCTCAAATTTGATCAAATTCAGTTTAAAACTGAAAAAGTTATAATGTTTAATTGAATTTATCTCTCGATCATTCCAATAGGAGCTGTATGATATAGTAATCCGCTTTTCATAAAATTTTACAAAAAATTGTAGAGTAATATGAAATGGCTATATCTAAAATTTGATCAAATTCTGTTGAAAACTGAAAAACAATAATTTTTAATTCATTTATTTCTCGATCGTTCCTATTGGAGCTATAAGATATAGCAGTCCGATTTTCAAGAAAAAAAAAAATTAAGCAAAATTGAAGAGTAATATGAAATGGCTGTATCTAAAATTTGATCAAATTCAGTTTAAAACCGAAAAAGCAATAAGTTATAATTGTATTAATTTCTCGATCGTTCCTATGGAAGCTATGGGATAAAGTAGTCCGATTTTAATGAAATTGAACACAAAATTGAAAAGTAATATGAAATGGCTGTAACTTAAATTTGATAAAAATCTGTTGAAAACTGAAAAAGTTATAATGTTTAATTGTATTTATCTCTCGATCATTCCAATAGGAGCTGTATGATATAGTGATCCGCTTTTCATAAAATTTTACAAAAAATTGTAGAGTAATATGAAATGGCTATATCTAAAATTTGATCAAATTCTGTTGAAAACTGAAAAAGCAATAATTTTTAATTTTATTAATTTCTCGATCGTTCCTATGGGAGCTATAGGATATAGTAGTCCGATTTTAATCAAGTTGTACACAAAATTGTAGATTAATATAAAATGGCTGTAACTTAAATTTGATGAAAATGTGTTGAAAACTGAAAAAGTTTTAATTTTTAATTGTATTAATTACTCGATCGTTCGAATGGAAGCTGTATGGTAAAGTAATCCGATTTTCATAAAATTTTACAAAAAATTGTAGAGTAATGTGAAATGGCTATATCTAAAATTTGATCAAATTCTGTTGAAAACTGAAAAAGCAATAATTTTTAATTCATTTATTTCTCGATCGCTCCTATGGGAGCTATAGGATATAGTAGTCCGATTTTCAAAAAAAAAAAAAAAAATTAAGAAACATTGAAGAGTAATATGAAATGGCTATATCTCAAATTTGATCAAATTCAGTTTAAAACTGAAAAAGCAATAATTTTTAATTGTATTAATTTCTCGATCGTTCCTATGGAAGCTATGGGATACAGTAGTCCGATTTTAATCAAATTGTACACAAAATTGAAGAGTAATATAAAATGGCTGTAATGTAAAATGGCAATAATTTTTAATTGTATTAATTTCTCGATCGTTCCTATGGAGGCTATAGGATTCAGTAGTCCAATTTTAATCAAATTGTACACAAAATTGTAGATTAATATGAAATGGCTATATCTCAAATTTGATCAAATTCTGTTGAAAACTGAAAAAGTTATAATGTTTAATTGAATTTATCTCTCGATCATTCCAATAGGAGCTGTATGATATAGTAATCCGCTTTTCATAAAATTTTACAAAAAATTGTAGATTAATATGAAATGGCTATATCTCAAATTTGATCAAATTCAGTTTAAAACTGAAAAAGTTATAATGTTTAATTGAATTTATCTCTCGATCATTCCAATAGGAGCTGTATGATATAGTAATCCGCTTTTCATAAAATTTTACAAAAAATTGTAGAGTAATATGAAATGGCTATATCTAAAATTTGATCAAATTCTGTTGAAAACTGAAAAACAATAATTTTTAATTCATTTATTTCTCGATCGTTCCTATTGGAGCTATAAGATATAGCAGTCCGATTTTCAAGAAAAAAAAAAAATTAAGCAAAATTGAAGAGTAATATGAAATGGCTGTATCTCAAATTTGATCAAATTCAGTTTAAAACCGAAAAAGCAATAAGTTATAATTGTATTAATTTCTCGATCGTTCCTATGGAAGCTATGGGATAAAGTAGTCCGATTTTAATGAAATTGAACACAAAATTGAAAAGTAATATGAAATGGCTGTAACTTAAATTTGATAAAAATCTGTTGAAAACTGAAAAAGTTATAATGTTTAATTGTATTTATCTCTCGATCATTCCAATAGGAGCTGTATGATATAGTGATCCGCTTTTCATAAAATTTTACAAAAAATTGTAGAGTAATATGAAATGGCTATATCTAAAATTTGATCAAATTCTGTTGAAAACTGAAAAAGCAATAATTTTTAATTTTATTAATTTCTCGATCGTTCCTATGGGAGCTATAGGATATAGTAGTCCGATTTTAATCAAGTTGTACACAAAATTGTAGATTAATATAAAATGGCTGTAACTTAAATTTGATGAAAATGTGTTGAAAACTGAAAAAGTTTTAATTTTTAATTGTATTAATTACTCGATCGTTCGAATGGAAGCTGTATGGTAAAGTAATCCGATTTTCATAAAATTTTACAAAAAATTGTAGAGTAATGTGAAATGGCTATATCTAAAATTTGATCAAATTCTGTTGAAAACTGAAAAAGCAATAATTTTTAATTCATTTATTTCTCGATCGCTCCTATGGGAGCTATAGGATATAGTAGTCCGATTTTCAAAAAAAAAAAAAAAATTAAGAAACATTGAAGAGTAATATGAAATGGCTATATCTCAAATTTGATCAAATTCAGTTTAAAACTGAAAAAGCAATAATTTTTAATTGTATTAATTTCTCGATCGTTCCTATGGAAGCTATGGGATACAGTAGTCCGATTTTAATCAAATTGTACACAAAATTGAAGAGTAATATAAAATGGCTGTAATGTAAAATGGCAATAATTTTTAATTGTATTAATTTCTCGATCGTTCCTATGGAGGCTATAGGATTCAGTAGTCCAATTTTAATCAAATTGTACACAAAATTGTAGATTAATATGAAATGGCTATATCTCAAATTTGATCAAATTCTGTTGAAAACTGAAAAAGTTATAATGTTTAATTGAATTTATCTCTCGATCATTCCAATAGGAGCTGTATGATATAGTAATCCGCTTTTCATAAAATTTTACAAAAAATTGTAGATTAATATGAAATGGCTATATCTCAAAATTGATCAAATTCTGTTGAAAACTGATAAAGTTATAATGTTTAATTGAATTTATCTCTCGATCATTCCAATAGGAGCTGTATGATATAGTAATCCGCTTTTCATAAAATTTTACAAAAAATTGTAGAGTAATATGAAATGGCTATATCTAAAATTTGATCAAATTCTGTTGAAAACTGAAAAACAATAATTTTTAATTCATTTATTTCTCGATCGTTCCTATGGGAGCTATAAGATATAGCAGTCCGATTTTCAAGAAAAAAAAAAATTAAGCAAAATTGAAGAGTAATATGAAATGGCTGTATCTCAAATTTGATCAAATTCAGTTTAAAACCGAAAAAGCAATAAGTTATAATTGTATTAATTTCTCGATCGTTCCTATGGAAGCTATGGGATAAAGTAGTCCGATTTTAATGAAATTGAACACAAAATTGTAGATTAATATGAAATGGCTATATCTCAAATTTGATAAAAATCTGTTG
The DNA here is from genome assembly GCF_035046125.1 of Drosophila serrata. Taxonomy (NCBI): domain Eukaryota; kingdom Metazoa; phylum Arthropoda; class Insecta; order Diptera; family Drosophilidae; genus Drosophila; species Drosophila serrata. Next base: position 53,047 of record NW_028257051.1, read on the forward strand.
AAAACTGAAAAAGTTATAATGTTTAATTGTATTTATCTCTCGATCATTCCAATAGGAGCTGTATGATATAGTGATCCGCTTTTCATAAAATTTTACAAAAAATTGTAGAGTAATATGAAATGGCTATATCTAAAATTTGATCAAATTCTGTTGAAAACTGAAAAAGCAATAATTTTTAATTTTATTAATTTCTCGATCGTTCCTATGGGAGCTATAGGATATAGTAGTCCGATTTTAATCAAGTTGTACACAAAATTGTAGATTAATATAAAATGGCTGTAACTTAAATTTGATAAAAATCTGTTGAAAACTGAAAAAGTTATAATTTTTAATTGTATTAGTTACTCGATCGTTCGAATGGAAGCTGTATGGTAAAGTATTCCGATTTTCATAAAATTTTACAAAAAATTTTAGAGTAATATGAAATGGCTATATCTAAAATTTGATCAAATTCTGTTGAAAACTGAAAAACAATAATTTTTAATTTATTTATTTCTTGATCGTTCCTATGGGAGCTATAGGATATAGCAGTCCGATTTTCAAAAAAAAAAAATTAAGCAAAATTGAAGAGTAATATGAAAGGGCTGTATCTCAAATTTGATTAAATTCAGTTTAAAACCGAAAAAGCAATAAGTTTTAATTGTATTAATTTCTCGATCGTTCCTATGGAAGCTATGGGATAAAGTAGTCCGATTTTAATCAAATTGAACACAAAATTGAAAAGTAATATGAAATGGCTGTAACTTAAATTTGATAAAAATCTGTTGAAAACTGAAAAAGTTATAATTTTTAATTGTATTAATCATCATCATCATAATCATTTCATCTTTCCAAGTGAACGGACGTGTTTTTTTCTTGCGCTCTCGTTTTGTATTAAAGATTGATTCTAACCACCGGGGTTAACTTAAATTTTCTAATTTGTGTTTATAACTTCCCGTTCACTTCGCGTGTGCATGCAGCTATACTATTTTGTGTACATAATTGGCTTTATTTTTCAATTTAGTTGTGCTGCTAGTGTTAGCTTTTGCATATTTTGCATTCCTTTTTGTGCCTTCTTCGTCTAGCTTTTGTTTGCGCCGTCGCAACAGCTAAACGATTTATCTATCCATCTCCCACGCTCTCTCACTCTCTCGCTTTAGCTGTGCCGCTGCACTTCTTATCTAATCTGAACTTATTCGCTCTCCCGCTCTCTCGCTCTCGCTGAGACTCTTCACTTCTTTCTTAATTGCTCTGTTTTTATTTTTTCAAAGTACAAGTACAGTGGTAAGTCTATACAATGTCCGGAAATATTGTCTGTTTCGTCAAAGCCTGCAAAAAGGCAATTGTTGCAGGTGACCTTACAATCGGCTGCTGGCTGTGCGACAACGTCATGCACGCCAAGTGTATTGGAGTTGCAGCTCGGACGGTGGACGATGTAAAAAAAAACATCGGTCTGCGTTTCTGTTGTGAGGCCTGTCGCGATGTAGAAAGGGAGATGATGTCTTTCATGCGGCAAACCAAAAGCGGTTTTAAGGGCATTTTAACGAGTTTTCGTAAAACTCTTGATATGTTCTTGGCGCTGGACACCCAATTTAATAGCCTTACGCTATTAAATGAGTCTCCTAGGCGCAAAAAAACTGCTACTGGTGGGCAGCATGTAGACGGACCCCAACTACCTGCAACGGGCTCTCAGCAGCAGCCTCCCTCGGCACAGCCCTCGACCTCAGCATTAATTCCAAGACAGCTGAGATCGAGCGCTAGAAAAGATTCGGTATCCGAATGTGCAGCGGGAGTGCCCGTACCGCCGGTGATTTCTGTTCTATCGCCTGGGGGGTCGCAAATATTGACCCCTCAAAGTCCCGTTCACATAAATATATCTGCCCAGGGTGTTAGGCCCGGAATACCGGCCGACAATGGCACGGCGGATAACCAATCTGCCTTGCCAAAAGCCCTTATAGCTGTTCCACCAACGAGACATATTTTTGTCTCGCGGCTCTCCCCTGACCAAACATCGGAAGATGTTCTCGCCTTTATACAAGGCAAAACCAGAGCCGAAAAAATTAAGATAAAGGTGGAAAAGTTCAAATTTTCTTACGCAAGGGACATTTCATCTTTCAAAATAAATGTCCCTAACGAGCTCTTTAACACTATTTGCTCTCCCAACTTCTGGCCAGAGTACATAGTTGTTAAGGAATTCGAGGCGAAGAAAAAGAAAAAGCGGCCTGTAGGAATAACTCTTCCCAGGCCTGAAATTACCACTGCACCTTCTACGTCTTCCAATCCCCACCCAAAAAACTAACCTACTCCTTAGGTATTTCCTATCAGAATGCAAGAGGCTTACGTAGTAAGCTTCCTAACTTGTATTCTGATAGCCTTTCGTTTGCATCTCAGGTTATTGTGCTCACAGAAACCTGGTTAAAGCCGGAGATTCTGAGCTCCGAAGTTTTTCCAGCTGTGTTCACAGTATATCGGCTAGATCGCCCTATCAGACGCGGGGGTGGAGTTCTAATATAAATGGCTATATCTAAAATTTGATCAAATTCTGTTGAAAACTGAAAAACAATAATTTTTAATTCATTTATTTCTCGATCGCTCCTATGGGAGCTATAGGATATAGTAGTCCGATTTTCAAAAAAAACAAAAAATTAAGAAACATTGAAGAGTAATATGAAATGGCTTTATCTCAAATTTGATCAAATTCAGTTTAAAACTGAAAAAGCAATAATTTTTAATTGTATTAATTTCTCGATCGTTCCTATGGAAGCTATGGGATACAGTAGTCCGATTTTAATCAAATTGTACACAAAATTGAAGAGTAATATAAAATGGCTGTAATGTAAAATGGCAATAATTTTTAATTGTATTAATTTCTCGATCGTTCCTATGGAGGCTATAGGATGCAGTAGTCCAATTTTAATCAAATTGTACACAAAATTGTAGATTAATATGAAATGGCTATATCTCAAATTTGATCAAATTCTGTTGAAAACTGAAAAAGTTATAATGTTTAATTGAATTTATCTTTCGATCATTCCAATAGGAGCTGTATGATATAGTAATCCGCTTTTCATAAAATTTTACAAAAAATTGTAGATTAATATGAAATGGCTATATCTCAAAATTGATCAAATTCCGTTGAAAACTGATAAAGTTATAATGTTTAATTGAATTTATCTCTCGATCATTCCAATAGGAGCTGTATGATATAGTAATCCGCTTTTCATAAAATTTTACAAAAAATTGTAGAGTAATATGAAATGGCTATATCTAAAATATGATCAAATTCTGTTGAAAACTGAAAAACAATAATTTTTAATTTATTTATTTCTCGATCGTTCCTATGGGAGCTATAGGATATAGCAGTCCGATTTTCAAGAAAAAAAAAAAACTAAGCAAAATTGAAGAGTAATATGAAATGGCTGTATCTCAAATTTGATCAAATTCAGTTTAAAACCGAAAAAGCAATAAGTTTTAATTGCATTAATTTCTCGATCGTTCCTATGGAAGCTATGGGATAAAGTAGTCCGATTTTAATGAAATTGAACACAAAATTGAAAAGTAATATGAAATGGCTGTAACTTAAATTTGATAAAAATCTGTTGAAAACTGAAAAATTTATAATTTTTAATTGTATTAATTTCTCGATCGTTCGAATGGAAGCTGTATGGTAAAGTAATCCGATTTTCATAAAATTTTACAAAAAATTTTAGAGTAATATGAAATGGCTATATCTAAAATTTGATCAAATTCTGTTGAAAACTGAAAAACAATAATTTTTAATTTATTTATTTCTCGATCGTTCCTATGGGAGCTATAGGATATAGAAGTCCGATTTTCAAAAAAAAAAAATTAAGAAACATTGAAGAGTAATATGAAATGGCTATATCTAAAATTTGATCAAATTCTGTTGAAAATTGAAAAAGCAATAATTTTTAAATGTATTAATTTCTCGATCGTTCCTATGGGAGCTATGGGATACAGTAGTCCGATTTTAATCAAATTGTACACAAAATTGAAGAGTAATATGAAATGGCTGTAACTTAAATTTGATGAAAATCTGTTGAAAACAGAAACGTTTTAATTTTTTATTGTATTAATTTCTCGATCGTTCCAATGGGAGCTGTATGGTAAAGTAATCCGCTTTTCATAAAATTTTACAAAAAATTGTAGAGTAATATGAAATGGCTATATCTAAAATTTGATCAAATTCTGTTGAAAACTGAAAAAGCAATAATTTTTAAATGTATTAATTTCTCGATCGTTCCTATGGGAGCTATGGGATATAGTAGTCCGATTTTAATCAAATTGTGCACAAAATTGTAGAATAATATGAAATGGCTTTATCTCAAATTTGATCAAATTCTGTTGAAAATTGAACAAGTTGTAATTTTAAATTTTAGTAATTTCTCGATTGTTCCTATGGAGGCTATACGATACAGTAGTCCAATTTTAATCAAATTCTACACAAAAATGTAGATTAATGTGAAATGGCTATATCTCAAATTTGATCAAATTCTGTTGAAAACTGAAAAAGCAATAATTTTTAATTTTTTTAATTTCTCGATCGTTCCTATGGGAGCTATAGGAAATAGAAGTCCGATTTTAATCAAGTTGTACACAAAATTGTAGAGTAATATAAAATGGCTGTAACTTAAATTTGATGAAAATGTGTTGAAAACTGAAAAAGTTATAATTTTTAATTGTATTAATTACTCGATCGTTCGAATGGAAGCTGTATGGTAAAGTAATCCGATTTTCATAAAATTTTACAAAAAATTGTAGAGTAATGTGAAATGGTTATATCTAAAATTGGAACAAATTCTGTTGAAAACTGAAAAACAATAATTTTTAAGTCATTTATTTCTCGATCGCTCCTATGGGAGCTATAGGATATAGTAGTCCGATTTTCAAAAAAAAAAAAAAATTAAGAAACATTGAAGAGTAATATGAAATGGCTATATCTCAAATTTGATCAAATTCAGTTTAAAACTGAAAAAGCAATAATTTTTAATTGTATTAATTTCTCGATCGTTCCTATGGAAGCTATGGGATACAGTAGTCCGATTTTAATCAAATTGTACACCAAATTGAAAAGTAATATGAAATGGCTGTAACTTAAATTTGATAAAAATCTGTTGAAAACTGAAAAAGTTATAATGTTTAATTGAATTTATCTCTCGATCATTCCAATAGGAGCTGTATGATATAGTAATCCGCTTTTCATAAAATTTTACAAAAAATTGTAGATTAATATGAAATGGCTATATCTAAAATTTGATCAAATTCTGTTGAAAACTGAAAAACAATAATTTTTAATTTTATTAATATCTCGATCGTTCCTATGGGAGCTATAGGATATAGTAGTCCGATTTTAATCAAGTTGTACACAAAATTGTAGATTAATATAAAATGGCTGTAACTTAAATTTGATGAAAATGTGTTGAAAACTGAAAAAGTTATAATTTTTAATTGTATTAATTACTCGATCGTTCGAATGGAAGCTGTATGGTAAAGTAATCCGATTTTCATAAAATTTTACACAAAAATTGTAGAGTAATGTGAAATGGCTATATCTCAAATTTGATCAAATTCTGTTGAAAACTGAAAAACAATAATTTTTAATTCATTTATTTCTCGATCGCTCCTATGGGAGCTATAGCATATAGTAGTCCGATTTTCAAAAAAAAAAAAAATTAAGAAACATTGAAGAGTAATATGAAATGGCTATATCTCAAATTTGATCAAATTCAGTTTAAAACTGAAAAAGCAATAATTTTTAATTGTATTAATTTCTCGATCGTTCCTATGGAAGCTATGGGATACAGTAGTCCGATTTTAATCAAATTGTACACAAAATTGAAGAGTAATATAAAATGGCTGTAATGTAAAATGGCAATAATTTTTAATTGTATTAATTTCTCGATCGTTCCTATGGAGGCTATAGGATGCAGTAGTCCAATTTTAATCAAATTGTACACAAAATTGTAGATTAATATGAAATAGCTATATCTCAAATTTGATCAAATTCTGTTGAAAACTGAAAAAGTTATAATGTTTAATTGTATTTTTCCAATAGGAGCTGTATATAGTAATCCGAATTTCATAAAATTTCACAAAAAGTTCTAGAGTAATATGAAATGGCTATTTCTAAAATTTGATCAAATTCTGTTGAAAACTGAAAAACAATAATTTTTAATAATAATAAAATTTTTTCAAAAAAAAAAATTAAGCAACATTGAAGAGTAATATGAAATGGCTATATCTCAAATTTGATCAAATTCAGTTTAAAACTGAAAAAGCAATAATTTTTAATTGTATTAATTTCTCGATCGTTCCTATGGAAGCTATGGGACACAGTAGTCCGATTTTAATCAAGTTGTTTACAAAATTTTAGAGTAATATAAAATGGCTGTAACTTAAATTTGATTAAAATCTGTTGAAAACTGAAAAGTTTTAATTTTTTATTGTATTAATTTCTCGATCGTTCCAATGGGAGCTGTATGGTAAAGTAATCCGATTTTCATAAAATTTTACAAAAAATTTTAGAGTAATATGAAATGGCTATATCTCAAATTTGATCAAATTCTGTTGAAAACTGAAAAAGCAATAATTTTTAAATGTATTAATTTCTCGATCGTTCCTATGGGAGCTATGGGATATAGTAGTCCGATTTTAATCAAATTGTGCACAAAATTGTAGAATAATATGAAATGGCTATATCTCAAATTTGATCAAATTCTGTTGAAAATTGAACAAGTTGTAATTTTAAATTTTAGTAATTTCTCGATTGTTCCTATGGAGGCTATAGGATACAGTAGTCCAATTTTAATCAAATTGTACACAAAATTGTAGATTAATATGAAATGGCTATATCTCAAATTTGATCAAATTCTGTTGAAAACTGAAAAACAATAATTTTTAATTTATTTATTTCTCGATCGTTCCTATGGGAGCTATAGGATATAGCAGTCCGATTTTCAAAAAAAAAAAAAAATTAAGCAAAATTGAAGAGTAATATGAAATGGCTGTATCTCAAATTTGATCAAATTCAGTTTAAAACCGAAAAAGCAATAAGTTTTAATTGTATTAATTTCTCGATCGTTCCTATGGAAGCTATGGGATAAAGTAGTCCGATTTTAATGAAATTGAACACAAAATTGAAAAGTAATATGAAATGGCTGTAACTTAAATTTGATAAAAATCTGTTGAAAACTGAAAAATTTATAATTTTTAATTGTATTAATTTCTCGATCGTTCGAATGGAAGCTGTATGGTAAAGTAATCCGATTTTCATAAAATTTTACAAAAAATTTTAGAGTAATATGAAATGGCTATATCTAAAATTTGATCAAATTCTGTTGAAAACTGAAAAACAATAATTTTTAATTTATTTATTTCTCGATCGTTCCTATGGGAGCTATAGGATATAGTAGTCCGATTTTCAAAAAAAAAATTAAGCAACATTGAAGAGTAATATGAAATGGCTATATCTCAAATTTGATCAAATTCAGTTTAAAACTGAAAAAGCAATAATTTTTAATTGTATTAATTTCTCGATCGTTCCTATGGAAGCTATGGGACACAGTAGTCCGATTTTAATCAAGTTGTTTACAAAATTTTAGAGTAATATAAAATGGCTGTAACTTAAATTTGATTAAAATCTGTTGAAAACTGAAAAGTTTTAATTTTTTATTGTATTAATTTCTCGATCGTTCCAATGGGAGATGTATGGTAAAGTAATCCGATTTTCATAAAATTTTACAAAAAATTTTAGAGTAATATGAAATGGCTATATCTCAAATTTGATCAAATTCTGTTGAAAACTGAAAAAGCAATAATTTTTAAATGTATTAATTTCTCGATCGTTCCTATGGGAGCTATAGGATATAGTAGTCCGATTTAAAAAAAAAATAAATAAGCAACATTGAAGAGTAATATAAAATGGCTATATCTCAAATTTGATTAAATTCAGTTTAAAACTGAAAAAGCAATAACTTTTAATTGTATTAATTTCTGGATCGTTTAAATGGAATCTATGGGATACAGTAGTCCGATTTTAATCAAATTGTACACAAAATTGAAGAGTAATATGAAATGGCTGTAACTTAAATTTGATGAAAATCTGTTGAAAACTGAAAAGTTTTAATTTTTTATTGTATTAATTTCTCGATCGTTCCAATGGGAGCTGTATGGTAAAGTAATCCGATTTTCATAAAATTTTACAAAAAATTGTAGAGTAATATGAAATGGCTATATCTAAAATTTGATCAAATTCTGTTGAAAACTGAAAAAGCAATAATTTTTAAATGTATTAATTTCTCGATCGTTCCTATGGGAGCTATGGGATATAGTAGTCCGATTTTAATCAAATTGTGCACAAAATTGTAGAATAATATGAAATGGCTATATCTCAAATTTGATCAAATTCTGTTGAAAATTGAACAAGTTGTAATTTTAAATTTTAGTAATTTCTCGATTGTTCCTATGGAGGCTATAGGATACAGTAGTCCAATTTTAATCAAATTGTACACAAAATTGTAGATTAATATGAAATGGCTATATCTCAAATTTGATCAAATTCTGTTGAAAACTGAAAAAGTTATAATGTTTTATTGTATTTTTCCAATAGGAGCTGTATGATATAGTAATCCGATTTTCATAAAATTTCACAAAAAATTGTAGAGTAATATGAAATGGCTATATCTAAAATATGATCAAATTCTGTTGAAAACTGAAAAACAATAATTTTTAATTTATTTATTTCTCGATCGTTCCTATGGAACGAAAAAAAAAATTAAGCAAAATTGAAGAGTAATATGAAATGGCTGTATCTCAAATTTGATCAAATTCAATATAAAACCGAAAAAGCAATAAGTTTTAATTGTATTAATTTCTCGATCGTTCCTATGGAAGCTATGGGATAAAGTAGTCCGATTTTAATGAAATTGAACACAAAATTGAAAAGTAATATGAAATGGCTGTAACTTAAATTTGATAAAAATCTGTTGAAAACTGAAAAATTTATAATTTTTAATTGTATTAATTTCTCGATCGTTCGAATGGAAGCTGTATGGTAAAGTAATCCGATTTTCATAAAATTTTACAAAAAATTTTAGAGTAATATGAAATGGCTATATCTCAAATTTGATCAAATTCTGTTGAAAACTGAAAAAGCAATAATTTTTAATTTTTTTAATTTCTCGATCGTTCCTATGGGAGCTATAGGAAATAGAAGTCCGATTTTAATCAAGTTGTACACAAAATTGTAGAGTAATATAAAATGGCTGTAACTTAAATTTGATGAAAATGTGTTGAAAACTAAAAAAGTTATAATTTTTAATTGTATTAATTACTCGATCGTTCGAATGGAAGCTGTATGGTAAAGTAATCCGATTTTCATAAAATTTTACAAAAAATTGTAGAGTAATGTGAAATGGCTATATCTAAAATTTGATCAAATTCTGTTGAAAACTGAAAAACAATAATTTTTAATTCATTTATTTCTCGATCGCTCCTATGGGACCTATAGGATATAGTAGTCCGATTTTCAAAAAAAAACAAAAAAAAAAAATAAGAAACATTGAAGAGTAATATGAAATGGCTGTATCTCAAATTTGATCAAATTCAGTTTAAAACCGAAAAAGCAATAAGTTTTAATTTTATTAATTTCTCGATCGTTTCTATGGAAGCTATGGGATAAAGTAGTCCGATTTTAATCAAATTGAACACAAAATTGAAAAGTAATATGAAATGGCTGTAACTTAAATTTGATAAAAATCTGTTGAAAACTGAAAAAGTTATAATGTTTAATTGAATTTATCTCTCGATCATTCCAATAGGAGCTGTATGATATGGTAATCCGCTTTTCATAAAATTTTACAAAAAATTGTAGATTAATATGAAATGGCTATATCTAAAATTAGATCAAATTCTGTTGAAAACTGAAAAACAATAATTTTTAATTTTATTAATATCTCGATCGTTCCTATGGGAGCTATAGGATATAGTAGTCCGATTTTAATCAAGTTGTACACAAAATTGTAGATTAATATAAAATGGCTGTAACTTAAATTTGATGAAAATGTGTTGAAAACTGAAAAAGTTATAATTTTTAATTTTATTAATTACTCGATCGTTCGAATGGAAGCTGTATGGTAAAGTAATCCGATTTTCATAAAATTTTACAAAAAATTGTAGAGTAATGTGAAATGGCTATATCTAAAATTTGATCAAATTCTGTTGAAAACTGAAAAACAATAATTTTTAATTCATTTATTTCTCGATCGCTCCTATGGGAGCTATAGGATATAGTAGTCCGATTTTCAAAAAAAAAAAAAAAAATTAAGAAACATTGAAGAGTAATATGAATTGGCTATATCTCAAATTTGATCAAATTCAGTTTAAAACTGAAAAAGCAATAATTTTTAATTGTATTAATTTCTCGATCGTTCCTATGGAAGCTATGGGATACAGTAGTCCGATTTTAATCAAATTGTACACAAAATTGAAGAGTAATATAAAATGGCTGTAATGTAAAATGGCAATAATTTTTAATTGTATTAATTTCTCGATCGTTCCTATGGAGGCTATAGGATGCAGTAGTCCAATTTTAATCAAATTGTACACAAAATTGTAGATTAATATGAAATAGCTATATCTCAAATTTGATCAAATTCTGTTGAAAACTGAAAAAGTTATAATGTTTAATTGTATTTTTCCAATAGGAGCTGTATGATATAGTAATCCGAATTTCATAAAATTTTACAAAAAGTTGTAGAGTAATATGAAATGGCTATTTCTAAAATTTGATCAAATTCTGTTGAAAACTGAAAAACAATAATTTTTAATTTATTTATTTCCCTATCGTTCCTATGGGAGCTATAGGATATAGTAGTCCGATTTAAAAAAAAAAAAATTAAGCAACATTGAAGAGTAATATGAAATGGCTATATCTCAAATTTGATCAAATTCAGTTTAAAACTGAAAAAGCAATAATTTTTAAATGTATTAGTTTCTCGATCGTTCCTATGGGAGCTATAGGATATAGTAGTCCGATTTAAAAAAAAAATAAATAAGCAACATTGAAGAGTAATATAAAATGGCTATATCTCAAATTTGATTAAATTCAGTTTAAAACTGAAAAAGCAATAACTTTTAATTGTATTAATTTCTCGATCGTTCCTATGGAAGCTATGGGATAAAGAAGTCCGATTTTAATCAAATTGTACACAAAATTGAAGAGTAATATGAAATGGCTGTAACTTAAATTTGATGAAAATCTGTTGAAAACTGAAAAGTTTTAATTTTTTATTGTATTAATTTCTCGAACGTTCCAATGGGAGCTGTATGGTAAAGTAATCCGATTTTCATCAAATTTTACAAAAAATTGTAGAGTAATATGAAATGGCTATATCTAAAATTTGATCAAATTCTGTTGAAAACTGAAAAAGCAATAATTTTTAATTTTTTTAATTTCTCGATCGTTCCTATGGGAGCTATAGGAAATAGAAGTCCGATTTTAATCAAGTTGTACACAAAATTGTAGAGTAATATAAAATGGCTGTAACTTAAATTTGATTAAAATCTGTTGAAAACTGAAAAGTTTTAATTTTTTATTGTATTAATTTCTCGATCGTTCCAATGGGAGCTGTACGGTAAAGTAATCCGATTTTCATCAAATTTTACAAAAAATTGTAGAGTAATATGAAATGGCTATATCTAAAATTTGATCAAATTCTGTTGAAAACTGAAAAAGCAATTATTTTTTAATGTATTAATTTCTCGATCGTTCCTATGGGAGCTATGGGATATAGTAGTCCGATTTTAATCAAATTGTGCACAAAATTGTAGAATAATATGAAATGGCTATATCTCAAATTTGATCAAATTCTGTTGAAAATTGAACAAGTTGTAATTTTAAATTTTAGTAATTTCTCGATTGTTCCTATGGAGGCTATAGGATACAGTAGTCCAATTTTAATCAAATTGTACACAAAATTGTAGATTAATATGAAATGGCTATATCTCAAATTTGATCAAATTCTGTTGAAAACTGAAAAACAATAATTTTTAATTTATTTATTTCTCGATCGTTCCTATGGGAGCTATAGGATATAGCAGTCCGATTTTCAAAAAAAAAAAAAAAATTAAGCAAAATTGAAGAGTAATATGAAATGGCTGTATCTCAAATTTGATCAAATTCAGTTTAAAACCGAAAAAGCAATAAGTTTTAATTGTATTAATTTCTCGATCGTTCCTATGGAAGCTATGGGATAAAGTAGTCCGATTTTAATCAAATTGTACACAAAATTGAAGAGTAATATAAAATGGCTGTAATGTAAAATGGCAATAATTTTTAATTGTATTAATTTCTCGATTGTTCCTATGGAGGCTATAGGATACAGTAGTCCAATTTTAATCAAATTGTACACAAAATTGTAGATTAATATGAAATGGCTATATCTCAAATTTGATCAAATTCTGTTGAAAACTGAAAAAGTTATAATGTTTAATTGTATTTTTCCAATAGGAGCTGTATGATATAGTAATCCGCTTTTCATAAAATTTCACAAAAAGTTGTAGAGTAATATGAAATGGCTATATCTAAAATATGATCAAATTCTGTTGAAAACTGAAAAACAATAATTTTTAATTTATTTATTTCTCGATCGTTCCTATGGGAGCTATAGGATATAGCAGTCCGATTTTCAAAAAAAAAAAAAATTAAGCAAAATTGAAGAGTAATATGAAATGGCTGTATCTCAAATTTGATCAAATTCAGTTTAAAACCGAAAAAGCAATAAGTTTTAATTGTATTAATTTCTCGATCGTTCCTATGGAAGCTATGGGATAAAGTAGTCCGATTTTAATGAAATTGAACACAAAATTGAAAAGTAATATGAAATGGCTGTAACTTAAATTTGATAAAAATCTGTTGAAAACTGAAAAATTTATAATGTTTAATTGTATTAATTTCTCGATCGTTCGAATGGAAGCTGTATGGTAAAGTAATCCGATTTTCATAAAATTTTACAAAAAATTGTAGAGTAATATGAAATGGCTATATCTAAAATTTGATCAAATTCTGTTGAAAACAGAAAAAGCAATAATTTTTAATTTTTTTAATTTCTCGATCGTTCCTATGGGAGCTATAGGAAATAGAAGTCCGATTTTAATCAAGTTGTACACAAAATTGTAGAGTAATATAAAATGGCTGTAACTTAAATTTGATTAAAATCTGTTGAAAACTGAAAAGTTTTAATTTTTTATTGTATTAATTTCTCGATCGTTCCAATGGGAGCTGTACGGTAAAGTAATCCGATTTTCATCAAATTTTACAAAAAATTGTAGAGTAATATGAAATGGCTATATCTAAAATTTGATCAAATTCTGTTGAAAACTGAAAAAGCAATTATTTTTTAATGTATTAATTTCTCGATCGTTCCTATGGGAGCTATGGGATATAGTAGTCCGATTTTAATCAAATTGTGCACAAAATTGTAGAATAATATGAAATGGCTATATCTCAAATTTGATCAAATTCTGTTGAAAACTGAAAAAGCAATAATTTTTAATTTTTTTACTTTCTCGATCGTTCCTATGGGAGCTATAGGAAATAGAAGTCCGATTTTAATCAAGTTGTACACAAAATTGTAGAGTAATATAAAATGGCTGTAACTTAAATTTGATTAAAATCTGTTGAAAACTGAAAAGTTTTAATTTTTTATTGTATTAATTTCTCGATCGTTCCAATGGGAGCTGTACGGTAAAGTAATCCGATTTTCATCAAATTTTACAAAAAATTGTAGAGTAATATGAAATGGCTATATCTAAAACTTGATCAAATTCTGTTGAAAACTGAAAAAGCAATAATTTTTAAATGTATTAATTTCTCGATCGTTCCTATGGGAGCTATAGGATATAGTAGTCCGATTTAAAAAAAAAATAAATAAGCAACATTGAAGAGTAATATAAAATGGCTATATCTCAAATTTGATTAAATTCAGTTTAAAACTGAAAAAGCAATAACTTTTAATTGTATTAATTTCTGGATCGTTGAAATGGAATCTATGGGATACAGTAGTCCGATTTTAATCAAATTGTACACAAAATTGAAGAGTAATATGAAATGGCTGTAACTTAAATTTGATGAAAATCTGTTGAAAACTGAAAAGTTTTAATTTTTTATTGTATTAATTTCTCGATCGTTCCAATGGGAGCTGTATGGTAAAGTAATCCGATTTTTATCAAATTTTACAAAAAATTGTAGAGTAATATGAAATGGCTATATCTAAAATTTGATCAAATTCTGTTGAAAACTGAAAAAGCAATAATTTTTAAATGTATTAATTTCTCGATCGTTCCTATGGGAGCTATGGGATATAGTAGTCCGATTTTAATCAAATTGTGCACAAAATTGTAGAATAATATGAAATGGCTATATCTCAAATTTGATCAAATTCTGTTGAAAATTGAACAAGTTGTAATTTTAAATTTTAGTAATTTCTCGATTGTTCCTATGGAGGCTATAGGATACAGTAGTCCAATTTTAATCAAATTGTACACAAAATTGTAGATTAATATGAAATGGCTATATCTCAAATTTGATCAAATTCTGTTGAAAACTGAAAAAGTTATAATGTTTAATTGTATTTTTCCAATAGGAGCTGTATGATATAGTAATCCGATTTTCATAAAATTTCACAAAAAATTGTAGAGTAATATGAAATGGCTATATCTAAAATATGATCAAATTCTGTTGAAAACTGAAAAACAATAATTTTTAATTTATTTATTTCTCGATCGTTCCTATGGGAGCTATAGGATATAGTAGTCCGATTTTCAAAAAAAAAAATTAAGCAACATTGAAGAGTAATATGAAATGGCTATATCTCAAATTTGATCAAATTCAGTTTAAAACCGAAATAGCAATAAGTTTTAATTGTATTAATTTCTCGATCGTTCCTATGGAAGCTATGGGATACAGTAGTCCGATTTTAATCAAATTGAACACAAATTTGAAGAGTTATATGAAATGGCTGTAACTTAAATTTGATGAAAATCTGTTGAAAACTGAAAAAGTTATAATTTTTAAATGTATTAATTTCTAGATCGTTCCAATGGGAGCTGTATGATATAATTATCCGATTTTCATAAAGTTGTACTCAAACTTGTAGAGTAATATGAAATGGCTTTATCACAAATTTTTTAATTTATTTATTTCTCGATCGTTCCTATGGGAGCTATAGGATATAGCAGTCCGATTTTCAAAAAAAAAAAAAATTAAGCAAAATTGAAGAGTAATATGAAATGGCTGTATCTCAAATTTGATCAAATTCAGTTTAAAACCGAAAAAGCAATAAGTTTTAATTGTATTAATTTCTCGATCGTTCCTATGGAAGCTATGGGATAAAGTAGTCCGATTTTAATCAAATTGTACACAAAATTGAAGAGTAATATAAAATGGCTGTAATGTAAAATGGCAATAATTTTTAATTGTATTAATTTCTCGATTGTTCCTATGGAGGCTATAGGATACAGTAGTCCAATTTTAATCAAATTGTACACAAAATTGTAGATTAATATGAAATGGCTATATCTCAAATTTGATCAAATTCTGTTGAAAACTGAAAAACAATAATTTTTAATTTATTTATTTCTCGATCGTTCCTATGGGAGCTATAGGATATAGCAGTCCGATTTTCAAAAAAAAAAAAAATTAAGCAAAATTGAAGAGTAATATGAAATGGCTGTATCTCAAATTTGATCAAATTCAGTTTAAAACCGAAAAAGCAATAAGTTTTAATTGTATTAATTTCTCGATCGTTCCTATGGAAGCTATGGGATAAAGTAGTCCGATTTTAATCAAATTGTACACAAAATTGAAGAGTAATATAAAATGGCTGTAATGTAAAATGGCAATAATTTTTAATTGTATTAATTTCTCGATTGTTCCTATGGAGGCTATAGGATACAGTATTCCAATTTTAATCAAATTGTACACAAAATTGTAGATTAATATGAAATGGCTATATCTCAAATTTGATCAAATTCTGTTGAAAACTGAAAAAGTTATAATGTTTAATTGTATTTTTCCAATAGGAGCTGTATGATATAGTAATCCGCTTTTCATAAAATTTCACAAAAAGTTGTAGAGTAATATGAAATGGCTATATCTAAAATATGATCAAATTCTGTTGAAAACTGAAAAACAATAATTTTTAATTTATTTATTTCTCGATCGTTCCTATGGGAGCTATAGGATATAGCAGTCCGATTTTCAAAAAAAAAAAAAAATTAAGCAAAATTGAAGAGTAATATGAAATGGCTGTATCTCAAATTTGATCAAATTCAGTTTAAAACCGAAAAAGCAATAAGTTTTAATTGTATTAATTTCTCGATCGTTCCTATGGAAGCTATGGGATAAAGTAGTCCGATTTTAATGAAATTGAACACAAAATTGAAAAGTAATATGAAATGGCTGTAACTTAAATTTGATAAAAATCTGTTGAAAACTGAAAAATTTATAATTTTTAATTGTATTAATTTCTCGATCGTTCGAATGGAAGCTGTATGGTAAAGTAATCCGATTTTCATAAAATTTTACAAAAAATTTTAAAATAATATGAAATGGCTATATCTCAAATTTGATCAAATTCTGTTGAAAACTGAAAAAGCAATAATTTTTAATTTTTTTACTTTCTCGATCGTTCCTATGGGAGCTATAGGATATAGTAGTCCGATTTAAAAAAAAAAATAAATAAGCAACATTGAAGAGTAATATAAAATGGCTATATCTCAAATTTGATTAAATTCAGTTTAAAACTGAAAAAGCAATAACTTTTAATTGTATTAATTTCTGGATCGTTGAAATGGAATCTATGGGATACAGTAGTCCGATTTTAATCAAATTGTACACAAAATTGAAGAGTAATATGAAATGGCTGTAACTTAAATTTGATGAAAATCTGTTGAAAACTGAAAAGTTTTAATTTTTTATTGTATTAATTTCTCGATCGTTCCAATGGGAGCTGTATGGTAAAGTAATCCGATTTTTATCAAATTTTACAAAAAATTGTAGAGTAATATGAAATGGCTATATCTAAAATTTGATCAAATTCTGTTGAAAACTGAAAAAGCAATAATTTTTAAATGTATTAATTTCTCGATCGTTCCTATGGGAGCTATGGGATATAGTAGTCCGATTTTAATCAAATTGTGCACAAAATTGTAGAATAATATGAAATGGCTATATCTCAAATTTGATCAAATTCTGTTGAAAATTGAACAAGTTGTAATTTTAAATTTTAGTAATTTCTCGATTGTTCCTATGGAGGCTATAGGATACAGTAGTCCAATTTTAATCAAATTGTACACAAAATTGTAGATTAATATGAAATGGCTATATCTCAAATTTGATCAAATTCTGTTGAAAACTGAAAAAGTTATAATGTTTAATTGTATTTTTCCAATAGGAGCTGTATGATATAGTAATCCGATTTTCATAAAATTTCACAAAAAATTGTAGAGTAATATGAAATGGCTATATCTAAAATATGATCAAATTCTGTTGAAAACTGAAAAACAATAATTTTTAATTTATTTATTTCTCGATCGTTCCTATGGGAGCTATAGGATATAGTAGTCCGATTTTCAAAAAAAAAAATTAAGCAACATTGAAGAGTAATATGAAATGGCTATATCTCAAATTTGATCAAATTCAGTTTAAAACCGAAATTGCAATAAGTTTTAATTGTATTAATTTCTCGATCGTTCCTATGGAAGCTATGGGATACAGTAGTCCGATTTTAATCAAATTGAACACAAATTTGAAGAGTTATATGAAATGGCTGTAACTTAAATTTGATGAAAATCTGTTGAAAACTGAAAAAGTTATAATTTTTAAATGTATTAATTTCTAGATCGTTCCAATGGTAGCTGTATGATATAATTATCCGATTTTCATAAAGTTGTACTCAAACTTGTAGAGTAATATGAAATGGCTTTATCACAAATTTTTTAATTTATTTATTTCTCGATCGTTCCTATGGGAGCTATAGGATATAGCAGTCCGATTTTCAAAAAAAAAAAAAAAATTAAGCAAAATTGAAGAGTAATATGAAATGGCTGTATCTCAAATTTGATCAAATTCAGTTTAAAACCGAAAAAGCAATAAGTTTTAATTGTATTAATTTCTCGATCGTTCCTATGGAAGCTATGGGATAAAGTAGTCCGATTTTAATCAAATTGTACACAAAATTGAAGAGTAATATAAAATGGCTGTAATGTAAAATGGCAATAATTTTTAATTGTATTAATTTCTCGATTGTTCCTATGGAGGCTATAGGATACAGTAGTCCAATTTTAATCAAATTGTACACAAAATTGTAGATTAATATGAAATGGCTATATCTCAAATTTGATCAAATTCTGTTGAAAACTGAAAAACAATAATTTTTAATTTATTTATTTCTCGATCGTTCCTATGGGAGCTATAGGATATAGCAGTCCGATTTTCAAAAAAAAAAAAAAATTAAGCAAAATTGAAGAGTAATATGAAATGGCTGTATCTCAAATTTGATCAAATTCAGTTTAAAACCGAAAAAGCAATAAGTTTTAATTGTATTAATTTCTCGATCGTTCCTATGGAAGCTATGGGATAAAGTAGTCCGATTTTAATCAAATTGTACACAAAATTGAAGAGTAATATAAAATGGCCGTAATGTAAAATAATAATTTTTAATTGTATTAATTTCTCGATTGTTCCTATGGAGGCTATAGGATACAGTAGTCCAATTTTAATCAAATTGTACACAAAATTGTAGATTAATATGAAATGGCTATATCTCAAATTTGATCAAATTCTGTTGAAAACTGAAAAAGTTATAATGTTTAATTGTATTTTTCCAATAGGAGCTGTATGATATAGTAATCCGCTTTTCATAAAATTTCACAAAAAGTTGTAGAGTAATATGAAATGGCTATATCTAAAATATGATCAAATTCTGTTGAAAACTGAAAAACAATAATTTTTAATTTATTTATTTCTCGATCGTTCCTATGGGAGCTATAGGATATAGCAGTCCGATTTTCAAAAAAAAAAAAAAATTAAGCAAAATTGAAGAGTAATATGAAATGGCTGTATCTCAAATTTGATCAAATTCAGTTTAAAACCGAAAAAGCAATAAGTTTTAATTGTATTAATTTCTCGATCGTTCCTATGGAAGCTATGGGATAAAGTAGTCCGATTTTAATGAAATTGAACACAAAATTAAAAAGTAATATGAAATGGCTGTAATTTAAATTTGATAAAAATCTGTTGAAAACTGAAAAATTTATAATTTTTAATTGTATTAATTTCTCGATCGTTCAAATGGAAGCTGTATGGAAAAGTAATCCGATTTTCATAAAATTTTACAAAAAAATTTTAGAGTAATATGAAATGGCTATATCTCAAATTTGATCAAATTCTGTTGAAAACTGAAAAAGCAATAATTTTTAATTTTTTTAATTTCTCGATCGTTCCTATGGGAGCTATAGGATATAGCAGTTCGATTTTCAAAAAAAAAAAATTAAGCAAAATTAAAGAGTAATATGAAATGGCTATATCTCAAATTTGATCAAATTCAGTTTAAAACCGAAATAGCAATAAGTTTTAATTGTATTAATTTCTCGATCGTTCCTATGGAAGCTATGGGATACAGTAGTCCGATTTTAATCAAATTGAACACAAATTTGAAGAGTTATATGAAATGGCTGTAACTTAAATTTGATGAAAATCTGTTGAAAACTGAAAAAGTTATAATTTTTAAATGTATTAATTTCTAGATCGTTCCAATGGGAGCTGTATGATATAATTATCCGATTTTCATAAAGTTGTACTCAAACTTGTAGAGTAATATGAAATGGCTTTATCACAAATTTGATCAAATTCAGTTTAAAACTGAAAAAGCCATAATTTTTAATTGTATTAATTTCTGGATCGTTCCTATGGAAGCTATGGGATACAGTAGTCCGATTTTAATCAAATTGAACACAAATTTGAAGAGTTATATGAAATGGCTGTAACTTAAATTTGATAAAAATCTGTACAAAACTGAAAAAGTTATAATTTTTAATTGTATTAATTTCTCGATCGTGCCAATGGGAACTGTATGGTAAAGTAATCCGATTTTCATAAAATTTTACAAAAAATTGTAGAGTAATATGAAATGGCTATATCTAAAATTTAATCAAATTCTGTTGAAAACTGAAAAACAATAATTTTTAATTTATTTATTTCTCGATCGTTCCTATGGGAGCTATAGGATATAGCAGTTCGATTTTCAAAAAAAAAAATTAAGCAAAATTAAAGAGTAATATGAAATGGCTATATCTCAAATTTGATCAAATTCAGTTTAAAAGCGAAAAAGCAATAAGTTTTAATTGTATTAATTTCTCGATCGTTCCTATGGAAGCTATGGGATAAAGTAGTCCGATTTTAATCAAATTGTACACAAAATTGAAGAGTAATATAAAATGGCTGTAATGTAAAATGGCAATAATTTTTAATTGTATTAATTTCTCGATCGCTCCTATGGAAGCTATAGGATAATTTGTAGAATCATATGAAATGGCTGTAACTTAAATTTGATGAAAATCTGTTGAAAACTGAAAAAGTTATAATTTTTAATTGTATTAATTTCTTGAACGTTCCAATGGAAGCTGTATGATATAGTTATCCGATTTTCATAAAATTTTACACAAAATTGTAGGATAATATGAAATGGCTATATCTCAAATTTGATCAAATTCTGTTGAAAGTTGAAAAAGGTATAATTTTTAATTTTATTAATTTCTCGATCGTTCCTATGGGAGTTATGGTATATAGTAATCAGATTTTCATAAAATTGTACACAAACTGGAAGAGTCATATGAAAGGGCTATATCACAAATTTGATCACATTCACTTGAAAATTGAAAAAGGTTTAATTTTTAATTTTATTTATTTCAATGGCTATATCTCAAATATGATCACATTCAGTTGAAAACTGAAAAAGGTATAATTTTTAATTTTATTAATTTCTCGATCGTTCCTATGGAAGCTATAGGATACAGTAGTCCGATTTTAATCAAATTGTACACAAATTTGTAGAATCATATGAAATGGCTCTAACTTAAATTTGATGAAAATCTGTTGAAAACTGAAAAAGTTATAATTTTTAATTGTATTAATTTCTTGATCGTTCCAATGGAAGCTGTATGATATAGTTATCCGATTTTCATAAAATTTTACACAAAATTGTAGAATAATATGAGATCTCAAATTTGATCAAATTCTGTTGACAATTGAAAAAGGTATAATTTTTAATTTTATTAATTTCTCGATCGTTCCAATGGGAGATATAGGATATTGTAGACAGAAAAAAAAGGAAACAAATTTGTTATGTAATATAAAATAGCTATATCTCAAATTTGATCAAATTTTGTTGAAAATTGAAAAATTTATAATTTTTAATTTTATTAATTTCTTGATCGTTCCTATCGGAGCTGTAAGATATAGTAGTCCGATTTTCAAAAAAAAATGTAAATAAAATTGTAGAGTAATATGAAATGTCTACATCTCAAATTTTATTAAATTCAGTTGAAAACTGAAAAACCAATAATTTGTAATTGTATTAATTTCTTGATCGTTCCAATGGAAGCTATATGATATAGTAATCAGATTTTCATAAAATTTTACACAAAATTGTAGAATAATATGAGATCTCAAATTTGATCAAATTCTGTTGAAGATTGAAAAAGGTATAATTTTTAATTTTATTAATTTCTCGATCGTTCCAATGGGAGATATAGGATATTGTAGACAGAAAAAAAAGGAAACAAATTTGTTATGTAATATAAAATAGCTATATCTTAAATTTGATCAAATTCTGTTGAAAACTGAAAAAGTCATAATTTTTAATTGTATTAATTTCTCGATCGTTCCAATGGGAGATATAGGATATTGTAGACAGAAAAAAAAGGAAACAAATTTGTTATGTAATATAAAATAGCTATATCTTAAATTTGATCAAATTCTGTTGAAAACTGAAAAAGTCATAATTTTTAATTTTATTAATTTCTCGATCGTTCCAATGGGAGATATAGGATATTGTAGACAGAAAAAAAAGGAAACAAATTTGTTATGTAATATAAAATAGCTATATCTCAAATTTGATCAAAAATTGTTGAAAATTGAAAAATTTATAATTTTTAATTTTATTAATTTCTTGATCGTTCCTATGGGAGCTGTAAGATATAGTAGTCCGATTTTCAAAAAAAAATGTAAATAAAATTGTAGAGTTATATGAAATGTCTACATCTCAAATTTTATTAAATTCAGTTGAAAACTGAAAAACCAATAATTTGTTATTGTATTAATTTCTTGATCGTTCCAATGGAAGCTGTATGATATAGTTATCCGATTTTCATAAAATTTTACACAAAATTGTAGAATAATATGAAATCTCAAATTTGATCATTTCTGTTGAAGATTGAAAAAGGTATAATTTTTAATTTTATTAATTTCTCGATCGTTCCAATGGGAGATATAAGATATTGTAGACAGAAAAAAAGGAAACAAATTTGTTATGTAATATAAAATGGCTATATCTCAAATTTTTATCAAATTCAGTTGAAAACTGAAAAAGCAATAATTTTTAATTGTATTAATTTCTCGATCGTTCCTATGGGACTTTTTGTATATAGTAATGAGATTTTCATAAAATTGTACACAAACTGGAAGAGTAATATGAAATGGCTATATCACAAATTTGATCACATTCACTTGAAAATTGAAAAAGGTTTAATTTTTAATTTTATTTATTTCAATGGCTATATCTCAAATTTGATCACATTCAGTTGAAAACTGAAAAAGGTATAATTTTTAATTTTATTAATTTCTCGATCGTTCCTATGGGAGCTATAGGATATAGTAGTCCGACTTTCATAACAAAATGTAAATAAAATTGTAGAGTTATATGAAATGGCTACATCTCAAATTTTATTAAATTCAGTTGAAAACTGAAAAACCAATAATTTTTATATGTATTAATCGATCGTTCCTATGGGAGCTATGGGATATAGAAGTCAGATTTTAATCAAATTGTACACAAAATTGTAGAGTAATTGTATTAATTTCTCGATCGTTCCAATCGGAGCTGTATGATATAGTTATCCGATTTGCATACAATTTTACAAAAAATTTTAGAGTAATATGAAATGCCTATATCTCAAATTTGATCAAATTCAGTTGAAAACTGAAAATGATATAATTTTTAGCTTTATTGATTTTTCAATCGTTCCAATGGGAGCTTTAGGATATAGTAAACCGCTATTCAAAAAAAAAAAAAAATGTAAATAAAATTGTAGAGTTATATGAAATGGCTACATCTCAAATTTGATCAAATTCAGTTGAAAACTGAAAAAGCAATAAGTAAGTAAATAACATTGTAGAGTAATATGAAAGGGCTATATCCCAAATTGGATCAAATTCAGTTGAAAACTGAAAAGGCAATAATTTTTAATTGTATTAATTTCTCGATCGTTCCTATGGGAGCTATGGGATATAGAAGTCAGATTTTCATAAAATTGTACACAAAATTGTAGAGTAATTTGAAAGGGCTATATCCCAAAATTTATCACATTCAGTTGAAAACTGAAAATTATATAATTTTTTGTTTTATTAATTTCTCAATCGTTCCTATGGGAGCTATAGGATTAGTAGTCCGATTTAAAAAAAAAATTTAAGCAAAATTGAAGAGTATTATGAAATGGCTATATCTCAAATTTTATCAAATTTAGTTTAAAACTGAAAAAGCAACAATTTTTAATTGTATTAATTTCTCGATCGTTCCTATGGAAGCTATAGGATACAGTATTCCGATTTTAATCAAATTGTATACAAAATTGTAGAGTAATACTGCTACTCTTTGGAAAAAATTAATACTGTTGACGATTTGGGCGTCCGCTTGGACCCAAAACTTGACTTTATTGATCATATTTCGTCTATGGTGAATAGGGCCAGGGGTGTGCTTGGATTTATTAAACGGTGGTCGAAGGAATTCAATGACCCCTATGTTACTAAATCCTTATATACTTCCTTAGTTCGTTCTATCCTAGAATATGGATGCTGAGTTTGGAGCCCTCAGTACGGCGTCCATAGTAAACGCATTGAGTCGGTTCAAAAGAACTTTTTACTTTTCGCTCTACGCGGTTTAAATTGCGATGCAAACCAAAGATTACCTTCCTACTCTAGTAGACCCCTATTAATAAACTTGCCATCCTTAGCCAATCGTAGAACGATGCTAGGGATAACCTTTATTTTTAACCTTATACATGGTGATGTGGAAAGTGCTGACTTGTTGAGTCAGCTTAATTTCCATGTACCATGTAGAACTACTAGATCCTATATCCCATTAGAGTTGCGCCACTGTAGAACCTCCTTGGAACTGCGTGAGCCTTTTAGAGTGCTATGTGCAAATTATAATAATTTGTACACACTAATCTCTAACGTAGATACCCTTCCCAAATTAATATCTTTAATACTTACACACTTGGTAAGCATGCAAGCTAACAATCTGGCAGCACGCCGGTAGTCAATTTCCTCGTATTCTGTCCTATATTTTCCATCGCGCCTACTAACACCTAACCCAAACAGGCACGTGCCTGGTGTCATACGGGCCACTTGAATGTACTGACCTAAGTGCATCAACGTCCAAGTAATATGAAATGGCTGTAACTTAAATTTGATGAAAATCTGTTGAAAACTGAAAAAGTTATAATTTTTAATTGTATTAATTTCTTGATCGTTCCAATGGAAGCTGTATGATATAGTTATCCGATTTTCATAAAATTTTACACAAAATTGTAGAATAATATGAAATGGCTATATCTCAAATTTGATCAAATTCTGTTGAAAGTTGAAAAAGGTATAATTTTTAATTTTATTAATTTCAATGGCTATATCTTAAAGTTGGTCAAATTCTGTTGAAAACTGAAAAAGTCATAATTTTTAATTGTATTCATTTCTTGATCGTTCTAATGGGAGCTATATGATATAGTAGTCCGATTTTCATAATATTAAACACAAAATTGTAAAGTAATATGAAATGGCTATATCACAAATTCGATCACATTCAGTTAAAAATTGCAAAAGGTATATTTTTTAATTATTAATTTCACGATCGTTCCTATGGGAGATATAGGATATAGTAGATAGAAAAAAAAGGAAACAAATTTGTTATGTAATATAAAATAGCTATATCTCAAATTTGATCAAATTCTGGTGAAAATTGAAAAATTTATAATTTTTAATTTTATTAATTTCTTGATCGTTCCTATGGGAGCTGTAAGATATAGTAGTCCGATTTTCAAAAAAAAAAAATGTAAATAACATTGTAGAGTAATATGAAAGGGCTATATCTCAAATTTGATCACATTCAGTTGAAAACTGAAAAAGGTATAATTTGTAATTTTATTAATTTCTCGATCGTTCCTATGGGAGCTATAGGATATAGTAGTCCGACTTTCATAACAAAATGTAAATAAAATTGTGGAGTTATATGAAATGGCTACATCTCAAATTTTATCAAATTCAGTTGAAAACTGAAAAAGCAATCATTTTTATATGTATTAATTTCTTGATCGTTCTTATGGGAGCTATGGGATATAGAATTCAGATTTTCATAAAATTTTACACAAAATTGTAGAGTTATATGAAATGGCTATATCACAAATTTGATCACATTCAGTTAAAAATTGCAAAAGGTATATTTTTTAATTATTAATTTCACGATCGTTCCTATGGGAGATATAGGATATAGTAGATAGAAAAAAAAGGAAACAAATTTGTTATGTAATATAAAATAGCTATATCTCAAATTTGATCAAATTCTGGTGAAAATTGAAAAATTTATAATTTTTAATTTTATTAATTTCTTGATCGTTCCTATGGGAGCTGTAAGATATAGTAGTCCGATTTTCAAAAAAAAAATGTAAATAACATTGTAGAGTAATATGAAAGGGCTATATCTCAAATTTGATCAAATTCAGTTGAAAACTGAAAAGGCAATAATTTTTAATTGTATTAAAATCTCGATCGTTCCTATGGGAGCTATGGGATATAGAATTCAGATTTTCATAAAATTTTACACAAAATTGTAGAGTAATATGAAAGTCACAAATTTGATCACATTCAGTTGAAAATTGCAAAAGGTATATTTTTTAATTATTAATTTCACGATCGTTCTTATGGGAGATATAGGATATAGTATATAGAAAAAAAAGGAAACAAATTTGTTATGTAATATAAAATAGCTATATCTCAAATTTGATCAAATTCTGTTGAAAATTGAAAAATTTATAATTTTTAATTTTTTTAATTTCTTGATCGTTCCTATGTGAGCTGTAAGATATAGTAGTCCGATTTTCAAAAAAAAATGTAAATAACATTGTAGAGTAATATGAAATGGCTACATTTCAAATTTTATCAAATTCAGTTGAAAACTGAAAAAGCAACAATTTTTAATTGTATTAATTTCTCGATCGTTCCTATGGAAGCTATAGGATTCAGTTTTCCGATTTTAATTAAATTGTACTTAAAATTGTAGAGTAATACTGCTACTCTTTGGAAAGAATTAATACTGTTGACGATTTGGGCGTCCGCTTGGACCCAAAACTTGACTTTATTGATCATATTTCGTCTATGGTGAATAGGGCCAGGGGTGTGCTTGGATTTATTAAACGGTGGTCGAAGGAATTCAATGACCCCTATGTTACTAAATCCTTATATACTTCCTTAGTTCGTCCTATCCTAGAATATGGATGCTGCTGCGTTTGGAGCCCTCAGTACGGCGTCCATAGTAAACGCATTGAGTCGGTTCAAAAGAACTTTTTACTTTTCGCTCTACGCGGTTTAAATTGGGATGCAAACCAAAGATTACCTTCCTACTCTAGTAGACTCCTATTAATAAACTTGCCGTCCTTAGCCAATCGTAGAACGATGCTAGGGATAACCTTTATTTTTAAACTTATACATGGTGATGTGGAAAGTGCTGACTTGTTGAGTCAGCTTAATTTCCATGTACCATGTAGAACTACTAGATCCTATATCCCATTAGTGTTGCGCCACTGTAGAACCTCCTTTGAACTGCATGATCCTTTTAGAGTGCTATGTGCAAATTATAATGATTTGTACACACTAATCTCTAACGTTGATACCCTTCCCAAGTTAAAATCTTTAATACTTACACACTTGGTAAGCATGCAAGCTAACAATCTGGCAGCACGCCGGTAGTCAATTTCCTCGTATTCTGTCCTATATTTTCCATCGCGCCTACTAACACCTAACCCAAACAGGCACGTGCCTGGTGTCATACGGGCCACTTGAATGTACTGACCTAAGTGCATCAACATCCAAGTAATATGAAATGGCTGTAACTTAAATTTGATGAAAATCTGTTGAAAACTGAAAAAGTTATAATTTTTAATTGTATTAATTATTGTATTATTGATCGTTCCAATGGAAGATGTATGATATAGTTATCCGATTTTCATAAAATTTTACACAAAATTGTAGAATAATATGAAATGGCTATATCTCAAATTTGATCAAATTCTGTTGAAAGTTGAAAAAGGTATAATTTTTAATTTTATTAATTTCTCGATCGTTCCTATGGGAGCTATAGGAAATAGTAGTCCGATTTTCATAAAAAAATTTAAACAAAATTGTAGAGTTATATGAAATGGCTTTATCTCACATTTGATCAAATTCAGTTGAAAACTAAAGAAGCAATCATTTTTAATTGTATTAATTTCTCGATCGTTCCTATGGGAGTTATGGTATATAGTAATCAGATTTTCATAAAATTGTACACAAACTGGAAGAGTCATATGAAAGGGCTATATCACAAATTTGATCACATTCAGTTGAAAATTGAAAATGGTATAATTTTTAATTTTATTAATTTCAATGGCTATATCTTAAATTTGGTCAAATTCTGTTGAAAACTGAAAAAGTCATAATTTTTAATTGTATTCATTTCTTGATCGTTCTAATGGGAGCTATATGATATAGTAGTCCGATTCTCATAATATTAAACACAAAATTGTAGAGTAATATGAAATGGCTATATCTCAAATTTGATCACATTCAGTTGAAAATTGAAAAAGGTATAATTTTTAATTTTATTAATTTCAATGGCTATATCTCAAATTTGATCACATTCAGTTGAAAACAGAAAAAGGTATAATTTGTAATTTTATTAATTTCTCGATCGTTCCTATGGGAGCTATAGGATATAGTAGTCCGACTTTCATAACAAAATGTAAATAAAATTGTAGAGTTATATGAAATGGCTACATATCAAATTTTATCAAATTCAGTTGAAAACTGAAAAAGCAATCATTTTTATATGTATTAATTTCTCGATCGTTCTTATGGGAGCTATGGGATATAGAATTCAGATTTTCATAAAATTTTACACAAAATTGTAGAGTTATATGAAATGGCTATATCACAAATTTGATCACATTCAGTTGAAAATTGCAAAAGGTATATTTTTTAATTATTAATTTCACGATCGATCCTATGGGAGATATAGGATATAGTAGATAGAAAAAAAAGGAAACAAAGTTGTTATGTAATATAAAATAGCTATATCTTAAATTTGATCAAATTCTGTTGAAAACTGAAAAAGTTATACGTTTTAATAGTATTAATTTCTCTATCGTTCCTATGGGAGCTATGGGATATAGAAGTCCAATTTTAATCAAATTGTACACAAAATTGTAGAGTAATTGTATTAATTTCTCGATCGTTCCAATCGGAGCTGTATGATATAGTTATCCGATTTTCATAAAATTTTTCAAAAAATTTTAGAGTAATATGAAATGGCTATATCTCAAATTTGATCAAATTCAGTTGAAAACTGAAAATGATATAATTTTTAGCTTTATTGATTTTTCAATCGTTCCTATGGGAGCTTTAGGATATAGTAGTCCGCTATTCAAAAAAAAAAAAATGTAAATAAAATTGTAGAGTTATATGAAATGGCTACATCTCAAATTTAATCAAATTCAGTTGAAAACTGAAAAAGCAATAATTTTTAATTGTATTCATTTCTCGATCGTTCCTATGGGAGCTATGGGATATAGAAATCAAATTTTCATAAAATTTTACACAAAATTGTAGAGTAATATGAAATGGCTATATCACAAATTTGATCACATTCAGTTGAAAATTGCAAAAGGTATAATTTTTAATTTTATTAATTTCTCGATCGTTCCAATGGGAGATATAGGATATTGTAGACAGAAAAAAAGGAAACAAATTTGTTATGTAATATAAAATAGCTATATCTCAAATTTGATCAAATTCTGTTGAAAATTAAAAAATTTATAATTTTTAATTTTATAAATTTCTTGATCGTTCCTATGGGAGCTGTAAGATATAGTAGTCCGATTTTCAAAAAAAAAAAATGTAAATAACATTGTAGAGTAATATAAAAGGGCTATATCTCAAATTTGATCAAATTCAGTTGAAAACTGAAAAGGCAATAATTTTTAATTGTATTAATTTCTCGATCGTTCCTATGGGAGCTATGGGATATAGAAGTCAGATTTTCATAAAATTGTACACAAAATTGTAGAGTAATATGAAAGAGCTATATCTCAAAATTTATCACATTCAGTTGAAAATTGAAAATGGTATAATTTTTAATTTTATTAATTTCAATGGCGATATCTTAAATTTGGTAAAATTCTGTTGAAAACTGAAAAAGTCATAATTTTTAATTGTATTCATTTCTTGATCGTTCTAATGGGAGCTATATGATATAGTAGTCCGATTCTCATAATATTAAACACAAAATTGTAGAGTAATAAGAAATGGCTATATCTCAAATTTGATCACATTCAGTTGAAAATTGAAAAAGGTATAATTTTTAATTTTATTAATTTCAATGGCTATATCTCAAATTTGATCACATTCAGATGAAAACAGAAAAAGGTTTAATTTGTAATTTTATTAATTTGTGCAATATATGTGCATATATGTGCATCAATATATGTGCATACTACATCTCCCTCCTTTAGAAAAATAACGTAATATAATGGAGTTATTTTATAATTAGGTATATTTATGCATATATACTTATATATTTTTTTGTTTTTTTTGTTTTGTTTTTTTTTTTTGGTATATATGATACTTATGCTATGTATGTTATTTATAATTATAGAATTAATTGTTATTTATTTTATTTATTCATGTATGGTATTTATGTTATTCTATTTATGCTATGTATGGCCATACGTGAAATATAGAAAGAACCAAATTAATTATGAAATAAAAGGTTTTAATCTATCCTTGTGTACTACTTGTTTTTTATTTTTAATGTTTGTTATAGTTATGTTATCTCTATCTCCTATTTCTTCTACCTTATAAGGACCTGTATATTTAAAGTCCAGCTTATGGCCAGTTTCATTTTTTAATAAAACCTGATCGCCTATTTTTAATTCAAAGTCTAAGCTATTTTTATCGTATCTATCTTTTTGTTTTTGTTTATTAACATCTAGCATTATTCTAGCTCTCTTATATGCCTGTTCTAATCTAAATTTTGATTCCTTAGCATAGTCTTCTATATTATAAAGGGGTTCTATTCTATCTATGCTATTGAAATGTTTTGGCAAATTTGAAGTTTTACCAAAAACTAGCTCAATAATCATGTGCCATAGAGGGGGTTGTGTTAAAACAATAAACGAAGTATTGTAGCCATACATCCCA
The DNA here is from genome assembly GCF_035046125.1 of Drosophila serrata. Taxonomy (NCBI): domain Eukaryota; kingdom Metazoa; phylum Arthropoda; class Insecta; order Diptera; family Drosophilidae; genus Drosophila; species Drosophila serrata. The sequence continues at coordinate 83,828 of NW_028257051.1, forward strand.
ATCTGTTTTGTCGACTGAGATGTATGAACGAATGAACTCATTAAGTGTTCTGTGGCTTCGCTCCACGGTTCCTACTGTCTGGTGATGGTGTGCAGTTGAAGTTATGTTTTTAATATGTAAGTATTTACATAGATCTTCAATAATTGAATTTTTATATTCCGTTCCCATGTCCGTAAAGAACGTCTTCATTGGACCGTACTTTAGAATAAAATCTTCAAATATAGCTTTTGCTACTGTATTTGCACTTTTGTTTGGTATGGGTATAGCTACTAAATATTTAGTTAAATCGCAGATGAGTGTTACTGCGTATTCGTTTCCATTATTTGATTTTGGTAGTGGACCAATTGTATCCACAATTACCCTGTCGAAAGCTCGTTGTGGAGTTTCGGTTATAGTTAATGGTGTCTTTGTATGTTTAGTCGTTTTAGACTTTTGGCATTTTGGACATTTTCTTATGTACTCTTTTATGTCTTTAGACATATTTTTCCAGTAATAGTGTCTCTGGACCTTGGCCAAGGTTTTTGTAATGCCTGTGTGACCACCTTGTATTGGTTCATCATGTAATGTAGACAGTATTGCTTCTTTTTCTTTATTATTTTTTATTACGGTCACCGGGTTGAGTAGCGCTACTCTTAATAATTTCAATATTTTATTGCCCATTATTTTAAAATTATCAATTGAAACTAGTTCAAAGATATTTTCCCACGGTGCCACTTTGAGTTGGCTGATTTTGTTAATACCGGCCTGCTTTTCAAGCCTTTGGAAGAATTGACCTAAGTCAAAGGTTCCATTAGTATACAAATCGCTAACATCATAACTTGCTGTAATTTTCTTTCCGTGTTTGAATAAACACATTTTATTATTTACATGCAAGGTCACTACTTTACGTACTTCATCATTATTAATGACTTCATATACGTTGGGCTTTGAAGCTTTTTCTTCAGATTGCCTAGGCAATTCTGTTTCTTTGTCTCCTGCGCAGGATTTCTGTCTACTTTGATTTCTTGTAGTGACTTTTTTTATATTTCCAGTAATGTTTTGTAGCTCCTTGATGGTTATTCTTGATAATGCATCAGCTACGTAGTTATCTTTACCCTTCAGGTATTCTACCGTAAAATCGAATTCCTCTAATTCAAGCCTCATACGTGTTAATTTAGAGCTAGGATTTACCATTGAGAACAAATATGTTAGTGGTCTATGGTCTGTTTTAACCGTAAAATGGTTACCATAAATATATGGTCGAAAATGTGTTATAGCCCAATGAATAGCAGCTAATTCTTGCTCAGTAGTACTTTTGTTACTTTCTCCTTTAGTAAAGGATCGTGATGCATATGCAATTGGAAGTTGGAGATCATTATGGTTTTGAGTTAAAACCGCTCCACACGCTTGCTTACTTGCATCGGTTATTATGCAGAATTCTTTAGAAAAATCTGGATATTGTAACAGTGTTGGATTTATAAGTGCCGTTTTAAGATGATCGAAGGCATTCTGGCATTCAGATGTCCATTCGAATTTTACATCTTTTTTACATAACCTGGTTATGTGACGAGAATAGTCGGCAAAATTTTTTATAAAGCGCCTATAGTAATTGCAAAAAGCAACGAATCGTCTAGCGCTGTCCGCATCATGTGGGACTGGGTAGTTCTTTATAACGTCGTATTTTTTATCGTCTGGCAAGATTCCTTTATCTGTGCATTTATGTCCCAAAAATGTGACTTCATGCATGAAAAATGAACATTTTTCAGGATGTAACTTTAGGTTATGTTGCCTACATTTCTCAAAGACATCAGTTAAGTTCTTGAGCATATGTTTTTCGGAACATCCTATGACTATTAAGTCATCCATATAAAGAAATGCTTGCGAAGGCTCTAATCCAGAGAAAGCGATAGTCATCATTCTCTGAAATGAATTTGGGGCTATTTTCAAGCCAAATGGTAATCGCGTAAAGCGATACGAGCCATTGCTCGTTGAAAAAGACGTTATATCCCTGGAACTTTTTTCAAGTTCAATTTGGTGGAAGCCAGACATTAAGTCTAGGCATGAAAAATATTTTGCTCTACCTAGTTGATCTAGAATATCATCAATTCTAGGTAGTGGGAATTTATCGGACAATAGTTTTTTATTAATTTGACGGTAGTCGATTACTAATCGCCATTTTTTCTTGTCAGAGTCCGGGAGGGACTTCTTCGGAACTAATAAAAGGGGGCTATTATAAGCTGAAGTTGATGGTTCGACTATTTTGTCATCTATCAATTTTTGCACTTGGGATTGAATTTCTTGTACTTGGCTGTGAGGACTTCTATAGTTCTTAATGTATACGGGCTTATCATCCTTCACTCTAAGCTTGCGAAGGCTCTAATCCAGAGAAAGCGATAGTCATCATTCTCTGAAATGAATTTGGGGCTATTTTCAAGCCAAATGGTAATCGCGTAAAGCGATACGAGCCATTGCTCGTTGAAAAAGACGTTATATCCCTGGAACTTTTTTCAAGTTCAATTTGGTGGAAGCCAGACATTAAGTCTAGGCATGAAAAATATTTTGCTCTACCTAGTTGATCTAGAATATCATCAATTCTAGGTAGTGGGAATTTATCGGACAATAGTTTTTTATTAATTTGACGGTAGTCGATTACTAATCGCCATTTTTTCTTGTCAGAGTCCGGGAGGGACTTCTTCGGAACTAATAAAAGGGGGCTATTATAAGCTGAAGTTGATGGTTCGACTATTTTGTCATCTATCAATTTTTGCACTTGGGATTGAATTTCTTGTACTTGGCTGTGAGGACTTCTATAGTTCTTAATGTATACGGGCTTATCATCCTTCACTCTAAGCTTTTGCTTGTAAAAATTATTTGTTGTTATCGATTCGGTTTCCAGTCCGAATATGTCTGTATATCTGGTGCATAACTCTTTTAATTCATTTTTGAACAAGGTCGGAAAGTTTTTAATTAGCTTTTTCATAACGAAGTCATCTCTTCCTTCGTTAGTTTCTTTTATTATATCATAATTATTTAGAGTTTCATATTTAATTTTATTTAAATTTACAATCTTATTGGAATTTGTTGTATTTATAATACGGACATAAGTATTTTTGTGATTGGATATCGTATTTGCGATATAAATTCCTTCATCAATTTCTTGATTTAATATCAGTATTTGATTTTTTACTGAGGGAATTTGTATTTCACGGACAACTTCGGAACGAGCTGGGAGTACTGTGGCATTATTTTCACAGGTATGAAGTATTTGTAATTTAATGGGATAATTTAAGTTGTTTGGGCGAAGAATTAGTGAGTCGCCACTCTGTGTGAAATCTAATTGGCAATTATATTGTTTTATGAAATCTATTCCTAGTATGCCATCACTAGGTATTGGGAAATTTTGCTCGACTAAATAGAAGTCGTGCGGAATTATATATTTACCTGTAGTGAGTTCTATACAGGCTAAACCTTTTGAAGAGATTGTGCCTTCACCTATTCCTGATATTTGGGTATGAATTTTATCATTTACATTTTCAAATATATCTACATTTTCTTTTAATATAGATATATCTGCACCAGTGTCAAGCAACAGTGTATAAGGTTTACCTGTTCTTTCATTGTTAATTTTTACAAAGATGCTGAGATTAAGGTTGATGGTTTTTACTGAGCCATATTTGGGCTCTAAATAGCTGAAGGGTTCTGCTGGTTTCCCGAGTTACCTTGGGTTACTCGGACATTATTCTGATTATTGGATGCCCCGCGGTTGTTTCCGCCACGGTTATTTCCACCACGGTTATTACCTCTATAATAATTATTGTTTTGATTATTATAATTCCGGTTGTAACCGTTATTTTGGTTATAGCCATTGTTTCGGTAGTTACCTCGGCTATTACCTTAAATTTATACAAATTTTTTATATCTTAAATTTGGTCAAATTCTGTTGAAAATTGAAAAATTTATAATTTTTAATTTTATTAATTTCTTGATCGTTCCTATGGGAGCTGTAAGATATAGTAGTCCGATTTTCAAAAAAAAAAATGTAAATAACATTGTAGAGTAATATGAAAGGGCTATATCTCAAAATTTATCACATTCAGTTGAAAACTGAAAATTATATAATTTTTAGTTTTATTAATTTCTCAATCGTTCCTATGGGAGCTGTAGGATATAGTAGTCCGATTAAAAAAAAAAAATTTAAGCAAAATTGAAGAGTATTATGAAATGGCTATATCTCAAATTTTATCAAATTTAGTTTAAAACTGAAAAAGCAACAATTTTTAATTGTATTAATTTCTCGATCGTTCCTAAGGAAGCTATAGGATACAGTATTCCGATTTTAATTAAATTGTACACAAAATTGTAGAGTAATACTGCTACTCTTTGGAAAGAATTAATACTGTTGACGATTTGGGCGTCCGCTTGGACCCAAAACTTGACTTTATTGATCATGTTTCGTCTATGGTGAATAGGGCCAGGGGTGTGCTTGGATTTATTAAACGGTGGTCGAAGGAATTCAATGACCCCTATGTTACTAAATCCTTATATACTTCCTTAGTTCGTCCTATCCTAGAATATGGATGCTGCTGCGCTTGGAGCCCTCAGTACGGCGTCCATAGTAAACGCATTGAGTCGGTTCAAAAGAACTTTTTACTTTTCGCTCTACGCGGTTTAAATTGGGATGCAAACCAAAGATTACCTTTCTACTCTAGTAGACTCCTATTAATAAACTTGCCGTCCTTAGCCAATCGTAGAACGATGCTAGGGATAACCTTTATTTTTAACCTTATACATGGTGATGTGGAAAGTGCTGACTTGTTGAGTCAGCTTAATTTCCATGTACCATGTAGAACTACCAGATCCTATATCCCATTAGAGTTGCGCCACTGTAGAACCTCATTTGAACTGCATGAGCCTTTTAGAGTGCTATGTGCAAATTATAATGATTTGTACACACTAATCTCTAACGTAGATACCCTTCCCAAATTAATATCTTTAATACTTACACACTTGGTAAGCATGCAAGCTAACAATCTGGCAGCACGCCGGTAGTCAATTTCCTCGTATTCTGTCTTATATTTTCAATCGCGCCTACTAACACCTAACCCAAACAGGCACGTGCCTGGTGTCATACGGGCCACTTGAATGTACTGACCTAAGTGCATCAACGTCCAAGTAATATGAAATGGCTGTAACTTAAATTTGATGAAAATCTGTTGAAAACTGAAAAAGTTATAATTTTTAATTGTATTAATTTCTTGATCGTTCGAATGGAAGATGTATGATATAGTTATCCGATTTTCATAAAATTTTACACAAAATTGTAGAATAATATGAAATGGCTATATCTCAAATTTGATCAAATTCTGTTGAAAGTTGAAAAAGGTATAATTTTTAATTGTATTAATTTCTCGATCGTTCCTATGGGAGCTATAGGCAATAGTAGTCCGATTTTCATAAAAAAATTTAAACAAAATTGTAGAGTTATATGAAATGGCTTTATCTCAAATTTGATCAAATTCAGTTGAAAACTAAAGAAGCAATCATTTTTAATTGTATTAATTTCTCGATCGTTCCTATGGGAGTTATGGTAATCAGATTTTCATAAAATTGTACACAAACTGGAAGAGTCATATGAAAGGGCTATATCACAAATTTGATCACATTCAGTTGAAAATTGAAAATGGTATAATTTTTAATTTTATTAATTTCAATGGCTATATCTTAAATTTGGTCAAAATCTGTTGAAAACTGAAAAAGTCATAATTTTTAATTGTATTCATTTCTTGATCGTTCTAATGGGAGCTATATGATATAGTAGTCCGATTCTCATAATATTAAACACAAAATTGTAGAGTAATATGAAATGGCTATATCTCAAATTTGATCACATTCAGTTGAAAATTGAAAAAGGTATAATTTTTAATTTTATTAATTTCAATGGCTATATCTCAAATTTGATCACATTCAGTTGAAAACAGAAAAAGGTATAATTTGTAATTTTATTAATTTCTCGATCGTTCCTATGGGAGCTATAGGATATAGTAGTCCGACTTTCATAACAAAATGTAAATAAAATTGTAGAGTTATATGAAATGGCTACATCTCAAATTTAATCAAATTCAGTTGAAAACTGAAAAAGCAATAATTTTTAATTGTATTCATTTCTCGATCGTTCCTATGGGAGCTATTGGATATAGAAATCAGATTTTCATAAAATTTTACACAAAATTGTAGAGTAATATGAAATGGCTATATCACAAATTTGATCACATTCAGTTGAAAATTGCAAAAGGTATAATTTTTAATTTTATTAATTTCTCGATCGTTCCAATGGGAGATATAGGATATTGTAGACAGAAAAAAAGGAAACAAATTTGTTATGTAATATAAAATAGCTATATCTCAAATTTGATCAAATTCTGTTGAAAATTGAAAAATTTATAATTTTTAATTTTATAAATTTCTTGATCGTTCCTATGGGAGCTGTAAGATATAGTAGTCCGATTTTCAAAAAAAAAAAAATGTAAATAACATTGTAGAGTAATATAAAAGGGCTATATCTCAAATTTGATCAAATTCAGTTGAAAACTGAAAAGGCAATAATTTTTAATTGTATTAATTTCTCGATCGTTCCTATGGGAGCTATGGGATATAGAAGTCAGATTTTCATAAAATTGTAGAGTAATATGAAAGAGCTATATCTCAAAATTTATCACATTCAGTTGAAAATTGAAAATGGTATAATTTTTAATTTTATTAATTTCAATGGCTATATCTTAAATTTGGTAAAATTCTGTTGAAAACTGAAAAAGTCATAATTTTTAATTGTATTCATTTCTTGATCGTTCTAATGGGAGCTATATGATATAGTAGTCCGATTCTCATAATATTAAACACAAAATTGTAGAGTAATAAGAAATGGCTATATCTCAAATTTGATCACATTCAGTTGAAAATTGAAAAAGGTATAATTTTTAATTTTATTAATTTCAATGGCTATATCTCAAATTTGATCACATTCAGATGAAAACAGAAAAAGGTTTAATTTGTAATTTTATTAATTTCTCGATCGTTCCTATGGGAGCTATAGGATATAGTAGTCCGACTTTCATAACAAAATGTAAATAAAATTGTAGAGTTATATGAAATGGCTACATATCAAATTTTATCAAATTCAGTTGAAAACTGAAAAAGCAATCATTTTTATATGTATTAATTTCTCGATCGTTCTTATGGGAGCTATGGGATATAGAATTCAGATTTTCATAAAATTTTACACAAAATTGTAGAGTTATATGAAATGGCTATATCACAAATTTGATCACATTCAGTTGAAAATTGCAAAAGGTATATTTTTTAATTATTAATTTCACGATCGTTCCTATGGGAGATATAGTATATAGTAGATAGAAAAAAAAGGAAACAAATTTGTTATGTAATATAAAATAGCTATATCTTAAATTTGGTCAAATTCTGTTGAAAATTGAAAAATTTATAATTTTTAATTTTATTAATTTCTTGATCGTTCCTATGGGAGCTGTAAGATATAGTAGTCCGATTTTCAAAAAAAAAAAAGTAAATAACATTGTAGAGTAATATGAAAGGGCTATATCTCAAAATTTATCACATTCAGTTGAAAACTGAAAATTATATAATTTTTAGTTTTATTAATTTCTCGATCGTTCCTATGGGAGCTATAGGAAATAGTAGTCCGATTTTCATAAAAAAATTTGAACAAAATTGTAGAGTTATATGAAATGGCTTTATCTCAAATTTGATCAAATTCAGTTGAATACTGAAAAAGCAATAATTTTTAATTGTATTAATTTCTCGATCGTTCCTATGGGAGTTATGGTATATAGTAATCAGATTTTCATAAAATTGTACACAAACTGGAAGAGTCATATGAAAGGGCTATATCTCAAAATTTATCACATTCAGTTGAAAACTGAAAATTATATAATTTTTAGTTTTATTAATTTCTCAATCGTTCCTATGGGAGCTATAGGATATAGTAGTCCGATTAAAAAAAAAAAATTTAAGCAAAATTGAAGAGTATTATGAAATGGCTATATCTCAAATTTTATCAAATTTAGTTTAAAACTGAAAAAGCAACAATTTTTAATTGTATTAATTTCTCGATCGTTCCTATGGAAGCTATAGGATACAGTATTCCGATTTTAATTAAATTGTACACAAAATTGTAGAGTAATACTGCTACTCTTTGGAAAGAATTAATACTGTTGACGATTTGGGCGTCCGCTTGGACCCAAAACTTGACTTTATTGATCATATTTCGTCTATGGTGAATAGGGCCAGGGGTGTGCTTGGATTTATTAAACGGTGGTCGAAGGAATTCAATGACCCCTATGTTACTAAATCCTTATATACTTCCTTAGTTCGTCCTATCCTAGAATATGGATGCTGCTGCGTTTGGAGCCCTCAGTACGGCGTCCATAGTAAACGCATTGAGTCGGTTCAAAAGAACTTTTTACTTTTCGCTCTACGCGGTTTAAATTGGGATGCAAACCAAAGATTACCTTTCTACTCTAGTAGACTCCTATTAATAAACTTGCCGTCCTTAGCCAATCGTAGAACGATGCTAGGGATAACCTTTATTTTTAACCTTATACATGGTGATGTGGAAAGTGCTGACTTGTTGAGTCAGCTTAATTTCCATGTACCATGTAGAACTACCAGATCCTATATCCCATTAGAGTTGCGCCACTGTAGAACCTCATTTGAACTGCATGAGCCTTTTAGAGTGCTATGTGCAAATTATAATGATTTGTACACACTAATCTCTAACGTAGATACCCTTCCCAAATTAATATCTTTAATACTTACACACTTGGTAAGCATGCAAGCTAACAATCTGGCAGCACGCCGGTAGTCAATTTCCTCGTATTCTGTCTTATATTTTCAATCGCGCCTACTAACACCTAACCCAAACAGGCACGTGCCTGGTGTCATACGGGCCACTTGAATGTACTGACCTAAGTGCATCAACGTCCAAGTAATATGAAATGGCTGTAACTTAAATTTGATGAAAATCTGTTGAAAACTGAAAAAGTTATAATTTTTAACTGTATTAATTTCTTGATCGTTCCAATGGAAGCTGTATGATATAGTTATCCGATTTTCATAAAATTTTACACAAAATTGCAGAATAATATGAAATGGCTATATCTCAAATTTGATCAAATTCCGTTGAAAGTTGAAAAAGGTATAATTTTTAATTTTATTAATTTCTCGATCGTTCCTATGGGAGCTATAGGAAATAGTAGTCCGATTTTCATAAAAAAATTTAAACAAAATTGTAGAGTTATATGAAATGGCTTTATCTCAAATTTGATCAAATTCAGTTGAAAACTAAAGAAGCAATCATTTTTAATTGTATTAATTTCTCGATCGTTCCTATGGGAGTTATGGTATATAGTAATCAGATTTTCATAAAATTGTACACAAACTGGAAGAGTCATATGAAAGGGCTATATCACAAATTTGATCACATTCAGTTGAAAATTGAAAATGGTATAATTTTTAATTTTATTAATTTCAATGGCTATATCTCAAATTTTTAGTTTTATTAATTTCTCAATCGTTCCTATGGGAGCTATAGGATATAGTAGTCCGATTAAAAAAAAAAAATTTAAGCAAAATTGAAGAGTATTATGAAATGGCTATATCTCAAATTTTATCAAATTTAGTTTAAAACTGAAAAAGCAACAATTTTTAATTGTATTAATTTCTCGATCGTTCCTATGGAAGCTATAGGATACAGTATTCCGATTTTAATTAAATTGTACACAAAATTGTAGAGTAATACTGCTACTCTTTGGAAAGAATTAATACTGTTGACGATTTGGGCGTCCGCTTGGACCCAAAACTTGACTTTATTGATCATATTTCGTCTATGGTGAATAGGGCCAGGGGTGTGCTTGGATTTATTAAACGGTGGTCGAAGGAATTCAATGACCCCTATGTTACTAAATCCTTATATACTTCCTTAGTTCGTCCTATCCTAGAATATGGATGCTGCGTTTGGAGCCCTCAGTACGGCGTCCATAGTAAACGCATTGAGTCGGTTCAAAAGAACTTTTTACTTTTCGCTCTACGCGGTTTAAATTGCGATGCAAACCAAAGATTACCTTTCTACTCTAGTAGACTCCTATTAATACACTTGCCGTTCTTAGCCAATCGTAGAACGATGCTAGGGATAACCTTTATTTTTAACCTTATACATGGTGATGTGGAAAGTGCTGACTTGTTGAGTCAGCTTATTTTCCACGTACCACGTAGAACTACCAGATCCTATATCCCATTAGAGTTGCGCCACTGTTGAACCTCATTTGAACTGCATGAGCCTTTTAGAGTGCTATGTGCAAATTATAATGATTTGTACACACTAATCTCTAACGTAGATACCCTTCCCAAATTAATATCTTTAATACTTACACACTTGGTAAGCATGCAAGCTAACAATCTGGCAGCACGCCGGTAGTCAATTTCCTCGTATTCTGTCTTATATTTTCCATCGCGCCTACTAACACCTAACCCAAACAGGCACGTGCCTGGTGTCATACGGGCCACTTGAATGTACTGACCTAAGTGCATCAACGTCCAAGTAATATGAAATGGCTGTAACTTAAATTTGATGAAAATCTGTTGAAAACTGAAAAAGTTATAATTTTTAACTGTATTAATTTCTTGATCGTTCCAATGGAAGCTGTATGATATAGTTATCCAATTTTCATAAAATTTTACACAAAATTGCAGAATAATATGAAATGGCTATATCTCAAATTTGATCAAATTCTGTTGAAAGTTGAAAAAGGTATAATTTTTAATTTTATTAATTTCTCGATCGTTCCTATGGGAGCTATAGGAAATAGTAGTCAGATTTTCATAAAAAAATTTAAACAAAATTGTAGAGTTATATGAAATGGCTTTATCTCAAATTTGATCAAATTCAGTTGAATACTGAAAAAGCAATAATTTTTAATTGTATTAATTTCTCGATCGTTCCTATGGGAGTTATGGTATATAGTAATCAGATTTTCATAAAATTGTACACAAACTGGAAGAGTCATATGAAAGGGCTATATCACAAATTTGATCACATTCAGTTGAAAATTGAAAATGGTATAATTTTTAATTTTATTAATTTCAATGGCTATATCTCAAATTTGATCACATTCAGTTGAAAACTGAAAAAGCAATCATTTTTATATGTATTAATTTCTCAATCGTTATTATGGGAGCTATGGGATATAGAATTCAGATTTTCATACAATTTTACACAAAATTGTAGAGTTATATGAAATGGCTATATCACAAATTTGATCACATGCAGTTGAAAATTGCAAAAGGTATTTTTTTTAATTATTAATTTCACGATCGTTCCTATGGGAGATATAGGATATAGTAGATAGAAAAAAAAGGAAACAAATTTGTTATGTAATATAAAATAGCTATATCTCAAATTTGATCAAATTCTGTTGAAAATTGAAAAATTTATAATTTTTAATTTTATTAATTTCTTGATCGTTCCTATGGGAGCTGTAAGATATAGTAGTCCGATTTTCAAAAAAAAAATGTAAATAACATTGTAGAGTAATATGAAAGGGCTATATCTCAAAATTTATCACATTCAGTTGAAAACTGAAAATTATATAATTTTTAGTTTTATTAATTTCTCAATCGTTCCTATGGGAGCTATAGGATATAGTAGTCCGATTAAAAAAAAAAAATTAAGCAAAATTGAAGAGTATTATGAAATGGCTATATCTCAAATTTTATCAAATTTAGTTTAAAACTGAAAAAGCAACAATTTTTAATTGTATTAATTTCTCGATCGTTCCTATGGAAGCTATAGGATACAGTATTCCGATTTTAATTAAATTGTACACAAAATTGTAGAGTAATACTGCTACTCTTTGGAAAGAATTAATACTGTTGACGATTTGGGCGTCCGCTTGGACCCAAAACTTGACTTTATTGATCATGTTTCGTCTATGGTGAATAGGGCCAGGGGTGTGCTTGGATTTATTAAACGGTGGTCGAAGGAATTCAATGACCCCTATGTTACTAAATCCTTATATACTTCCTTAGTTCGTCCTATCCTAGAATATGGATGCTGCGTTTGGAGCCCTCAGTACGGCGTCCATAGTAAACGCATTGAGTCGGTTCAAAAGAACTTTTTACTTTTCGCTCTACGCGCTTTAAATTGCGATGCAAACCAAAGATTACCTTCCTACTCTAGTAGACTCCTATTAATAAACTTGCCGTTCTTAGCCAATCGTAGAACGATGCTAGGGATAACCTTTATTTTTAACCTTATACATGGTGATGTGGAAAGTGCTGACTTGTTGAGTCAGCTTATTTTCCACGTACCATGTAGAACTACCAGATCCTATATCCCATTAGAGTTGCGCCACTGTAGAACCTCCTTTGAACTGCATGAGCCTTTTAGAGTGCTATGTGCAAATTATAATGATTTGTACACACTAATCTCTAACGTAGATACCCTTCCCAAATTAATATCTTTAATACTTACACACTTGGTAAGCATGCAAGCTAACAATCTGGCAGCACGCCGGTAGTCAATTTCCTCGTATTCTGTCTTATATTTTCCATCGCGCCTACTAACACCTAACCCAAACAGGCACGTGCCTGGTGTCATACGGGCCACTTGAATGTACTGACCTAAGTGCATCAACGTCCAAGTAATATGAAATGGCTGTAACTTAAATTTGATGAAAATCTGTTGAAAACTGAAAAAGTTATAATTTTTAATTGTATTAATTTCTTGATCGTTCCAATTGAAGCTGTATGATATAGTAGTCCGATTCTCATAATATTAAACACAAACTTGTAGAATAATATGAAATGGCTATATCTCAAATTTGATCAAACTCTGTTGAAAGTTGAAAAAGGTATAATTTTTAATTTATTTATTTCTCAATCGTTCCTATGGGAGCTATAGGATATAGTAGTCCGATTAAAAAAAAAAATTTAAACAAAATTGTAGAGTTATATGAAATGGCTTTATCTTAAATTTGATCAAATTCAGTTGAATACCGAAAAAGCAATAAGTTTTAATTGTATTAATTTCTCGATCGTTTCTATGGAAGCTATGGGATAAAGTAGTCCGATTTTAATGAAATTGAACACAAAATTGAAAAGTAATATGAAATGGCTGTAACTTAAATTTGATAAAAATCTGTTGAAAACTGAAAAATTTATAATTTTTAATTGTATTAATTTCTCGATCGTTCGAATGGAAGCTGTATGGTAAAGTAATCCAATTTTCATAAAATTTTACAAAAAATTTTAGAGTAATATGAAATGGCTATATCTAAAATTTGATCAAATTCTGTTGAAAACTGAAGAACAATAATTTTTAATTTATTTATTTCTCGATCGTTCCTATGGGAGCTATAGGATATAGTAGTCCGATTTTCAAAAAAAAAAAATTAAGAAACATTGAAGAGTAATATGAAATGGCTATATCTAAAATTTGATCAAATTCTGTTGAAAATTGAAAAAGCAATAATTTTTAAATGTATTAATTTCTCGATCGTTCCTATGGAAGCTATGGGATACAGTAGTCCGATTTTAATCAAATTGTACACAAAATTGAAGAGTAATATAAAATGGCTGTAATGTAAAATGGCAATAATTTTTAATTGTATTAATTTCTCGATTGTTCCTATGGAGGCTATAGGATACAGTAGTCCAATTTTAATCAAAGTGTACACAAAATTGTAGATTAATATGAAATGGCTATATCTCAAATTTGATCAAATTCTGTTGAAAACTGAAAAAGCAATAATTTTTAATTTTTTTAATTTCTCGATCGTTCCTATGGGAGCTATAGGAAATAGAAGTCTGATTTTAATCAAGTTGTACACAAAATTGTAGAGTAATATAAAATGGCTGTAACTTAAATTTGATGAAAATGTGTTGAAAACTGAAAAAGTTATAATTTTTAATTGTATTAATTACTCGATCGTTCGAATGGAAGCTGTATGGTAAAGTAATCCGATTTTCATAAAATTTTACACCAAAATTGTAGAGTAATGTGAAATGGCTATATCTAAAATTTGATCAAATTCTGTTGAAAACTGAAAAACAATAATTTTTAATTCATTTATTTCTCGATCGCTCCTATGGGAGCTATAGGATATAGTAGTCCGATTTTCAAAAAAAAAAATTAAGAAACATTGAAGAGTAATATGAAATGGCTGTATCTCAAATTTGATCAAATTCAGTTTAAAACCGAAAAAGCAATAAGTTTTAATTGTATTAATTTCTCGATCGTTCCTATGGAAGCTATGGGATAAAGTAGTCCGATTTTAATCAAATTGAACACAAAATTGAAAAGTAATATGAAATGGCTGTAACTTAAATTTGATAAAAATCTGTTGAAAACTGAAAAATTTATAATTTTTAATTGTATTAATTTCTCGATCGTTCGAATGGAAGCTGTATGGTAAAGTAATCCGATTTTCATAAAATTTTACAAAAAAATTTAGAGTAATATGAAATGGCTATATCTAAAATTTGATCAAATTCTGTTGAAAACTGAAAAACAATAATTTTTAATTTATTTATTTCTCGATCGTTCCTATGGGAGCTATAGGATATAGTAGTCCGATTTTCAAAAAAAAAAATTAAGAAACATTGAAGAGTAATATGAAATGGCTATATCTAAAATTTGATCAAATTCTGTTGAAAACTGAAAAAGCAATAATTTTTAATTGTATTAATTTCTCGATCGTTCCTATGGAAGCTATGGGATACAGTAGTCCGATTTTAATCAAATTGTACACAAAATTGAAGAGTAATATAAAATGGCTGTAATGTAAAATGGCAATAATTTTAAATTGTATTAATTTCTCGATCGTTCCTATGGAGGCTATAGGATGCAGTAGTCCAATTTTAATCAAATTGTACACAAAATTGTAGATTAATATGAAATAGCTATATCTCAAATTTGATCAAATTCTGTTGAAAACTGAAAAAGTTATAATGTTTAATTGTATTTTTCCAATAGGAGCTGTATGATATAGTAATCCGAATTTCATAAAATTTCACAAAAAGTTGTAGAGTAATGTGAAATGGCTATATCTAAAATTTGATCAAATTCTGTTGAAAACTGAAAAACAATAATTTTTAATTCATTTATTTCTCGATCGCTCCTATGGGAGCTTTAGGATATAGTAGTCCGATTTAAAAAAAAAAAAAAATTAAGAAACATTGAAGAGTAATATGAAATGGCTGTATCTCAAATTTGATCAAATTCAGTTTAAAACCGAAAAAGCAATAAGTTTTAATTGTATTAATTTCTCGATCGTTCCTATGGAAGCTATGGGATAAAGTAGTCTGATTTTAATCAAATTGAACACAAAATTGAAAAGTAATATGAAATGGCTGTAACTTAAATTTGATAAAAATCTGTTGAAAACTGAAAAAGTTATAATGTTTAATTGAATTTATCTCTCGATCATTCCAATAGGAGCTGTATGATATAGTAATCCGCTTTTCATAAAATTTTACAAAAAATTGTAAATTAATATGAAATGGCTATATCTAAAATTTGATCAAATTCTGTTGAAAACTGAAAAACAATAATTTTTAATTTTATTATTATCTCGATCGTTCCTATGGGAGCTATAGGATATAGTAGTCCGATTTTAATCAAGTTGTACACAAAATTGTAGAGTAATATAAAATGGCTGTAACTTAAATTTGATGAAAATGTGTTGAAAACTGAAAAAGTTATAATTTTTAATTGTATTAATTACTCGATCGTTCGAATGGAAGCTGTATGGTAAAGTAATCCGATTTTCATAAAATTTTACACAAAAATTGTAGAGTAATGTGAAATGGCTATATCTAAAATTTGATCAAATTCTGTTGAAAACTGAAAAACAATAATTTTTAATTCATTTATTTCTCGATCGCTCCTATGGGAGCTATAGGATATAGTAGTCCGATTTTCAAAAAAAAAAAAAAATTAAGAAACATTGAAGAGTAATATGAAATGGCTATATCTCAAATTTGATCAAATTCAGTTTAAAACTGAAAAAGCAATAATTTTTAATTGTATTAATTTCTCGATCGTTCCTATGGAAGCTATGGGATACAGTAGTCCGATTTTAATCAAATTGTACACAAAATTGAAGAGTAATATAAAATGGCTGTAATGTAAAATGGCAATAATTTTTAATTGTATTAATTTCTCGATCGTTCCTATGGAGGCTATAGGATGCAGTAGTCCAATTTTAATCAAATTGTACACAAAATTGTAGATTAATATGAAATAGCTATATCTCAAATTTGATCATATTCTGTTGAAAACTGAAAAAGTTATAATGTTTAATTGTATTTTTCCAATAGGAGCTGTATGATATAGTAATCCGAATTTCATAAAATTTCACAAAAAGTTGTAGAGTAATATGAAATGGCTATTTCTAAAATTTGATCAAATTCTGTTGAAAACTGAAAAACAATAATTTTTAATTTATTTATTTCTCGATCGTTCCTATGGGAGCTATAGGATATAGTAGTCCGATTTTCAAAAAAAAAAAATTAAGCAACATTGAAGAGTAATATGAAATGGCTATATCTCAAATTTGATCAAATTCAGTTTAAAACTGAAAAAGCAATAATTTTTAATTGTATTAATTTCTCGATCGTTCCTATGGAAGCTATGGGACACAGTAGTCCGATTTTAATCAAGTTGTTTACAAAATTTTAGAGTAATATAAAATGGCTGTAACTTAAATTTGATTAAAATCTGTTGAAAACTGAAAAGTTTTAATTTTTTATTGTATTAATTTCTCGATCGTTCCAATGGGAGCTGTATGGTAAAGTAATCCGATTTTCATAAAATTTTACAAAAAATTGTAGAGAAATATGAAATGGCTATATCTAAAATTTGATCAATTTCTGTTGAAAACTGAAAAAGCAATAATTTTTAAATGTATTAATTTCTCGATCGTTCCTATGGGAGCTATAGGATATAGTAGTCCGATTTAAAAAAAAAAAATAAATAAGCAACATTGAAGAGTAATATAAAATGGCTATATCTCAAATTTGATTAAATTCAGTTTAAAACTGAAAAAGCAATAACTTTTAATTGTATTAATTTCTTTATCGTTGAAATGGAATCTATGGGATACAGTAGTCCGATTTTAATCAAATTGTACACAAAATTGAAGAGTAATATGAAATGGCTGTAACTTAAATTTGATGAAAATCTGTTGAAAACTGAAAAGTTTTAATTTTTTATTGTATTAATTTCTCGATCGTTCCAATGGGAGCTGTATGGTAAAGTAATCCGATTTTCATAAAATTTTACAAAAAATTGTAGAGTAATATGAAATGGCTATATCTAAAATTTGATCAAATTCTGTTGAAAACTGAAAAAGCAATAATTTTTAAATGTATTAATTTCTCGATCGTTCCTATGGGAGCTATGGGATATAGTAGCCCGATTTAAAAAAAAAAAAATAAATAAGCAACATTGAAGAGTAATATAAAATGGCTATATCTCAAATTTGATTAAATTCAGTTTAAAACTGAAAAAGCAATAACTTTTAATTGTATTAATTTCTTTATCGTTGAAATGGAATCTATGGGATACAGTAGTCCGATTTTAATCAAATTGTACACAAAATTGAAGAGTAATATGAAATGGCTGTAACTTAAATTTGATGAAAATCTGTTGAAAACTGAAAAGTTTTAATTTTTTATTGTATTAATTTCTCGATCGTTCCAATGGGAGCTGTATGGTAAAGTAATCCGATTTTCATAAAATTTTACAAAAAATTGTAGAGTAATATGAAATGGCTATATCTAAAATTTGATCAAATTCTGTTGAAAACTGAAAAAGCAATAATTTTTAAATGTATTAATTTCTCGATCGTTCCTATGGGAGCTATGGGATATAGTAGTCCAATTTTAATCAAATTGTGCACAAAATTGTAGAATAATATGAAATGGCTATATCTCAAATTTGATCAAATTCTGTTGAAAATTGAACAAGTTGTAATTTTAAATTTTAGTAATTTCTCGATTGTTCCTATGGAGGCTATAGGATACAGTAGTCCAATTTTAATCAAATTGTACACAAAATTGTAGATTAATATGAAATGGTTATATCTCAAATTTGATCAAATTCTGTTGAAAACTGAAAAAGTTATAATGTTTAATTATATTTTTCCAATAGGAGCTGTATGATATAGTAATCCGATTTTCATAAAATTTCACAAAAAATTGTAGAGTAATATGAAATGGCTATATCTAAAATGTGATCAAATTCTGTTGAAAACTGAAAAACAATAATTTTTAATTTATTTATTTCTCGATCGTTCCTATGGGAGCTATAGGATATAGCAGTCCGATTTCAAAAAAAAAAAAAATTAAGCAAAATTGAAGAGTAATATGAAATGGCTGTATCTCAAATTTGATCAAATTCAGTTTAAAACCGAAAAAGCAATAAGTTTTAATTGTATTAATTTCTCGATCGTTCCTATGGAAGCTATGGGATAAAGTAGTCCGATTTTAATGAAATTGAACACAAAATTGAAAAGTAATATGAAATGGCTGTAACTTAAATTTGATAAAAATCTGTTGAAAACTGAAAAAGTTATAATTTTTAATTGTATTAATTACTCGATCGTTCCAATGGAAACTGTATGATATAGTAATCGGATTTTCATAAAATTTTACAAAAAATTTTAGAGTAATATGAAATGGCTATATCTAAAATTTGATCAAATTCTGTTGAAAACTGAAAAAGCAATAATTTTTAAATGTATTAATTTCTCGATCGTTCCTATGGGAGCTATAGGATATAGTAGTCCGATTTAAAAAAAAAAATAAATAAGCATCATTGAAGAGTAATATAAAATGGCTATATCTCAAATTTGATTAAATTCAGTTTAAAACTGAAAAAGCAATAACTTTTAATTGTATTAATTTCTGGATCGTTGAAATGGAATCTATGGGATACAGTAGTCCGATTTTAATCAAATTGTACACAAAATTGAAGAGTAATATGAAATGGCTGTAATGTAAAATGGCAATAATTTTTAATTGTATTAATTTCTCGATTGTTCCTATGGAGGCTATACGATACAGTAGTCCAATTTTAATCAAATTGTACACAAAATTGTAGATTAATATGAAATGGCTATATCTCAAATTTGATCAAATTCTGTTGAAAACTGAAAAAGTTATAATGTTTAATTGTATTTTTCCAATAGGAGCTGTATGATATAGTAATCCGATTTTCATAAAATTTCACAAAAAATTGTAGAGTAATATGAAATGGCTATATCTAAAATATGATCAAATTCTGTTGAAAACTGAAAAACAATAATTTTTAATTTATTTATTTCTCGATCGTTCCTATGGGAGCTATAGGATATAGTAGTCCGATTTTCAAAAAAAAAAAAAAAATTAAGAAACATTGAAGAGTAATATGAAATGGCTGTATCTCAAATTTGATCAAATTCTGTTGAAAATTGAAAAAGCAATAATTTTTAAATGTATTAATTTCTCGATTGTTCCTATGGAGGCTATAGGATACAGTAGTCCAATTTTAATCAAATTGTACACAAAATTGTAAATTAATATGAAATGGCTATATCTCAAATTTGATCAAATTCTGTTGAAAACTGAAAAAGTTATAATGTTTAATTGTATTTTTCCAATAGGAGCTGTATGATATAGTAATCCGATTTTCATAAAATTTCACAAAAAATTGTAGAGTAATATGAAATGGCTATATCTAAAATATGATCAAATTCTGTTGAAAACTGAAAAACAATAATTTTTAATTTATTTATTTCTCGATCGTTCCTATGGGAGCTATAGGATATAGTAGTCCGATTTTCAAAAAAAAAAAAAAAATTAAGCAAAATTGAAGAGTAATATGAAATGGCTGTATCTCAAATTTGATCAAATTCAGTTTAAAACCGAAAAAGCAATAAGTTTTAATTGTATTAATTTCTCGATCGTTCCTATGGAAGCTATGGGATAAAGTAGTCCGATTTTAAGGAAATTGAACACAAAATTGAAAAGTAATATGAAATGGCTGTAACTTAAATTTGATAAAAATCTGTTGAAAACTGAAAAATTTATAATTTTTAATTGTATTAATTTCTCGATCGTTCGAATGGAAGCTGTATGGTAAAGTAATCCGATTTTCATAAAATTTTACAATAAATTTTAGAGTAATATGAAATGGCTATATCTCAAATTTGATCAAATTCTGTTGAAAACTGAAAAAGCAATAATTTTTAATTTTTTTAATTTCTCGATCGTTCCTATGGGAGCTATAGGAAATAGAAGTCCGATTTTCAAAAAAAAAAAAAAATTAAGCAAAATTGAAGAGTAATATGAAATGGTTGTATCTTAAATTTGATCAAATTCAGTTTAAAACCGAAAAAGCAATAAGTTTTAATTGTATTAATTTCTCGATCGTTCCTATGGAAGCTATGGGATAAAGTAGTCCGATTTTAATGAAATTGTACACAAAATTGTAGAGTAATATAAAATGGCTGTAACTTAAATTTGATAAAAATGTGTTGAAAACTGAAAAAGTTATAATTTTTAATTGTATTAATTACTCGATCGTTCGAATGGAAGCTGTATGGTAAAGTAATTCGATTTTCATAAAATTTTACAAAAAATTGTAGAGTAATGTGAAATGGCTATATCTAAAATTTGATCAAATTCTGTTGAAAACTGAAAAAGTTATAATGTTTAATTGTATTTTTCCAATAGGAGCTGTATGATATAGTAATCCGATTTTCATAAAATTTCACAAAAAATTGTAGAGTAATATGAAATGGCTATATCTAAAATATGATCAAATTCTGTTGAAAACTGAAAAACAATAATTTTTAATTTATTTATTTCTCGATCGTTCCTATGGGAGCTATAGGATATAGTAGTCCGATTTTCAAAAAAAAAAAAAAATTAAGCAAAATTGAAGAGTAATATGAAAATTTTTTATTGTATTAATTTCTCGATCGTTCCAATGGGAGCTGTATGGTACAGTATTCCGATTTTAATCAAATTGTACACAAAATTGAAGAGTAATATGAAATGGCTGTAACTTAAATTTGATGAAAATCTGTTGAAAACTGAAAAGTTTTAATGTTTAATTGAATTTATCTCTCGATCATTCCAATAGGAGCTGTATGATATAGTAATCCGCTTTTCATAAAATTTTACAAAAAATTGTAGATTAATATGAAATGGCTATATCTAAAATTTGATCAAATTCTGTTGAAAACTGAAAAACAATAATTTTTAATTTTATTAATATCTCGATCGTTCCTATGGGAGCTATAGGATATAGTAGTCCGATTTTAATCAAGTTGTACACAAAATTGTAGATTAATATAAAATGGCTGTAACTTAAATTTGATGAAAATGTGTTGAAAACTGAAAAAGTTATAATTTTTAATTGTATTAATTAATTAATGGGAGCTGTATGGTACAGTATTCCGATTTTAATCAAATTGTACACAAAATTGAAGAGTAATATGAAATGGCTGTAACTTAAATTTGATGAAAATCTGTTGAAAACTGAAAAGTTTTAATTTTTTATTGTATTAATTTCTCGATCGTTCCAATGGGAGCTGTATGGTAAAGAAATCCGATTTTCATAAAATTTTACATAAAATTGTAGAGTAATATGAAATGGCTGTATCTCAAATTTGATCAAATTCAGTTTAAAACCGAAAAAGCAATAAGTTTTAATTGTATTAATTTCTCGATCGTTCCTATGGAAGCTATGGGATAAAGTAGTCCGATTTTAATCAAATTGAACACAAAATTGAAAAGTAATATGAAATGGCTGTAACTTAAATTTGATAAAAATCTGTTGAAAACTGAAAAAGTTATAATGTTTAATTGAATTTATCTCTCGATCAATAGGAGCTGTATGATATAGTAATCCGCTTTTCATAAAATTTTACAAAAAATTGTAGATTAATATGAAATGGCTATATCTAAAATTTGATCAAATTCTGTTGAAAACTGAAAAACAATAATTTTTAATTTTATTAATATCTCGATCGTTCCTATGGGAGCTATAGGATATAGTAGTCCGATTTTAATCAAGTTGTACACAAAATTGTAGATTAATATAAAATGGCTGTAACTTAAATTTGATGAAAATGTGTTGAAAACTGAAAAAGTTATAATTTTTAATTGTATTAATTACTCGATCGTTCGAATGGAAGCTGTATGGTAAAGTAATCCGATTTTCATAAAATTTTACAAAAAATTGTAGAGTAATGTGAAATGGCTATATCTAAAATTTGATCAAATTCTGTTAAAAACTGAAAAAAAACAATAATTTTTAATTCATTTATTTCTCGATCGCTCCTATGGGAGCTATAGGATATAGTAGTCCGATTTTCAAAAAAAAAAAAAAATTAAGAAACATTGAAGAGTAATATGAAATGGCTATATCTCAAATTTGATCAAATTCAGTTTAAAACTGAAAAAGCAATAATTTTTAATTGTATTAATTTCTCGATCGTTCCTATGGAAGCTATGGGATACAGTAGTCCGATTTTAATCAAATTGTACACAAAATTGAAGAGTAATATAAAATGGCTGTAATGTAAAATGGCAATAATTTTTAATTGTATTAATTTCTCGATCGTTCCTATGGAGGCTATAGGATGCAGTAGTGCAATTTTAATCAAATTGTACACAAAATTGTAGATTAATATGAAATAGCTATATCTCAAATTTGATCAAATTCTGTTGAAAACTGAAAAAGTTATAATGTTTAATTGTATTTTTCCAATAGGAGCTGTATGATATAGTAATCTGAATTTCATAAAATTTCACAAAAAGTTGTAGAGTAATATGAAATGGCTATATCTCAAATTTGATCAAATTCAGTTTAAAACTGAAAAAGCAATAATTTTTAATTGTATTAATTTCTCGATCGTTCCTATGGAAGCTATGGGACACAGTAGTCCGATTTTAATCAAGTTGTTTACAAAATTTTAGAGTAATATAAAATGGCCGTAACTTAAATTTGATTAAAATCTGTTGAAAACTGAAAAGTTTTAATTTTTTATTGTATTAATTTCTCGATCGTTCCAATGGGAGCTGTATGGTACAGTATTCCGATTTTAATCAAATTGTACACAAAATTGAAGAGTAATATGAAATGGCTGTAACTTAAATTTGATGAGAATTCGGTTGAAAACTGAAAAGTTTTAATTTTTTATTGTATTAATTTCTCGATCGTTCCAATGGGAGCTGTATGGTAGAGAATCCGATTTTCATAAAATTTACACAAAATTGTAGAGTAATATGAAATGGCTGTATCTCAAATTTGATCAAATTCAGTTTAAAACCGAAAAAGCAATAAGTTTTAATTGTATTAATTTCTCGATCGTTCCTATGGAAGCTATGGGATAAAGTAGTCCGATTTTAATCAATTTGAACACAAAATTGAAGAGTAATATAAAATGGCTGTAAAAATTTGATCTTATCTGTTAAAATGGCAATAATTTTTAATTGTATTTATTTCTCGATCGTTCCTATGGAGGCTATAGGATGCAGTAGTCCAATTTTAATCAAATTGTACACAAAATTGTAGGTAATATGAAATAGCTATATCTCAAATTTGATCAAATTCGGTTGAAAACTGAAAAAGTTATAATTTTTAATTGTATTAATTTCTCGATCGTTTCTATGATATGAAATAGCTATATCTCAAATTTGATCAAATTCTGTTGAAAACTGAAAAAGTTATAACTTTTGAATTGTATTAATTTGTCGATCGTTCCAATAGGAGCTGTATGATATAGTAATCCGATTTTCATAAAATTTCACAAAAAATTGTAGATTAATATGAAATGGCTATATCTAAAATTTGATCAAATTCTGTTGAAAAGTGAAAAACAATAATTTTTAATTCATTTATTTCTCGATCGCTCCTATGGGAGCTATAGGATATAGTAGTCCGATTTTCAAAAAAAAAAAAAAATTAAGAAACATTGAAGAGTAATATGAAATGGCTATATCTCAAATTTGATCAAATTCAGTTTAAAACTGAAAAAGCAATAATTTTTAAGTGTATTAATTTCTCGATCGTTCCTATGGAAGCTATGGGATACAGTAGTCCGATTTTAATCAAATTGTACACAAAATTGAAGAGTAATATAAAATGGCTGTAATGTAAAATGGCAATAATTTTTAATTGTATTAATTTCTCGATCGTTCCGATAGGCTATAGGAGGCAGTAGTCCAATTTTAATCAAATTGTACACAAAATTGTAGATTAATATGAAATAGCTATATCTCAAATTTGATCAAATTCTGTTGAAAATTGAAAAAGTTATAATTTTTAATTGTATTAATTTCTCGATCGTTCTTATGGGAGCTGCAGGATATAAAAATCCGATTTTCATAAAACTTTACACAAAATTGTAGAGTAATATGAAATGGCTATGTCCCAAATTTGATCAAATTCGGTTGAAAACTGAAAAAGTAATAATTTTTAATTGTATTAATTTCTCGATCGTTCTTATGGGAGCTATATGTATAGTAATAGGATTTTCATAGAATTGTACACGAAATGGAAGAGTAAAATGAAATAGGCAATATTGAAGAGTTGATATACATTTCACTTGAAAATTGAAAAAGGTTTAATTTTTAATTTTATTTATTTCAATGGCTAAATCTCAAATTTAATCAATTCAGTTGAAAACTGAAAAAGGTATAATTTTTAATTGTATTAATTTCTCGATCGTTCCTATGGAAGCTATAGGATACAGTAGTCCGATTTTAATAACAAAATGTAAATAAAATTGTAGAGTAATATAAAATGGCTATATCTCAAATTTGATTAAATTCGGTTGAAAACTGAAAAACCAATAATTTTTAAATGTATTAATCGATCGTTCCTATGGGAGCTATGGGATATAGAAGTCAGATTTTAATCAAATTGTACACAAAATTGTAGAGTAATTGTATTAATTTCTCGATCGTTCCAATCGGAGCTGTATGATATAGTTATCCGATTTTCATAAAATTTTACAAAAAATTTTAGAGTAATATGAAATGCCTATATCTCAAATTTGATCAAATTCGGTTGAAAACTGAAAAAGCAATAATTTTTAATTGTATTAATTTCTCGATCGTTCTTATGGGAGCTGCAGGATATAGAAGTCAGATTTTCATAAAATTTTACACAAAATTGTAGAGTAATATGAAATGGCTATGTCCCAAATTTGATCACATTCAGTTGAAAATTGCAAAAGGTATAATTTTTAATTTTATTAATTTCTCGATCGTTTCAAAGGGAGATATAGGATATTGTAGATAGAAAAAAATAGGAAACAAATTTGTTATGTAATATAAAATAGCTATATCTCAAATTTGATCAAATTCTGTTGAAAATTGAAAAATTTATAATTTTTAATTTTATAAATTTCTTGATCGTTCCTATGGGAGCTGTAAGATATAGTAGTCCGATTTTCAAAAAAAAAATGTAAATAACATTGTAGAGTAATATGAAATGGCTATATCTCAAATTTGATCAAATTCTGTTGAAAATTGAAAAATTTATAATTTTTAATTTTATTAATTTCTTGATCGTTCCTATGGGAGCTGTAAGATATAGTAGTCCGATTTTCAAAAAAAAAAAATGTAAATAACATTGTAGAGTAATATGAAAGGGCTATATCCCAAATTGGATCAAATTCAGTTGAAAACTGAAAAGGCAATAATTTTTAATTGTATTAATTTCTCGATCGTTTCTATGGGAGCTATGGGATATAGAAGTCAGATTTTCATAAAATTGTACACAAAATTGTAGAGTAATTTGAAAGGGCTATATCCCAAAATTTATCACATTCAGTTGAAAACTGAAAATTATATAATTTTTTGTTTTATTAATTTCTCAATCGTTCCTATGGGAGCTATAGGATTAGTAGTCCGATTTAAAAAAAAAAATTTAAGCAAAATTGAAGAGTATTATGAAATGGCTATATCTCAAATTTTATCAAATTTAGTTTAAAACTGAAAAAGCAACAATTTTTAATTGTATTAATTTCTCGATCGTTCCTATGGAAGCTATAGGATACAGTATTCCGATTTTAATCAAATTGTATACAAAATTGTAGAGTAATACTGCTACTCTTTGGAAAGAATTAATACTGTTGAC
Source organism: Drosophila serrata (assembly GCF_035046125.1). Classification (NCBI taxonomy): domain Eukaryota; kingdom Metazoa; phylum Arthropoda; class Insecta; order Diptera; family Drosophilidae; genus Drosophila; species Drosophila serrata. Next base: position 110,034 of record NW_028257051.1, read on the forward strand.
GATTTGGGCGTCCGCTTGGACCCAAAACTTGACTTTATTGATCATATTTCGTCTATGGTGAATAGGGCCAGGGGTGTGCTTGGATTTATTAAACGGTGGTCGAAGGAATTCAATGACCCCTATGTTAATAAATCCTTATATACTTCCTTAGTTCGTTCTATCCTAGAATATGGATGCTGAGTTTGGAGCCCTCAGTACGGCGTCCATAGTAAACGCATTGAGTCGGTTCAAAAGAACTTTTTACTTTTCGCTCTACGCGGTTTAAATTGCGATGCAAACCAAAGATTACCTTCCTACTCTAGTAGACCCCTATTAATAAACTTGCCATCCTTAGCCAATCGTAGAACGATGCTAGGGATAACCTTTATTTTTAACCTTATACATGGTGATGTGGAAAGTGCTGACTTGTTGAGTCAGCTTAATTTCCATGTACCATGTAGAACTACTAGATCCTATATCCCATTAGAGTTGCGCCACTGTAGAACCTCCTTGGAACTGCGTGAGCCTTTTAGAGTGCTATGTGCAAATTATAATGATTTGTACACACTAATCTCTAACGTAGATACCCTTCCCAAATTAATATTTTTAATACTTACACACTTGGTAAGCATGCAAGCTAACAATCTGGCAGCACGCCGGTAGTCAATTTCCTCGTATTCTGTCCTATATTTTCCATCGCGCCTACTAACACCTAACCCAAACAGGCACGTGCCTGGTGTCATACGGGCCACTTGAATGTACTGACCTAAGTGCATCAACGTCCAAGTAATATGAAATGGCTGTAACTTAAATTTGATGAAAATCTGTTGAAAACTGAAAAAGTTATAATTTTTAATTGTATTAATTTCTTGATCGTTCCAATGGAAGCTGTATGATATAGTTATCCGATTTTCATAAAATTTTACACAAAATTGTAGAATAATATGAAATGGCTATATCTCAAATTTGATCAAATTCTGTTGAAAGTTGAAAAAGGTATAATTTTTAATTTTATTAATTTCAATGGCTATATCTTAAAGTTGGTCAAATTCTGTTGAAAACTGAAAAAGTCATAATTTTTAATTGTATTCATTTCTTGATCGTTCTAATGGGAGCTATATGATATAGTAGTCCGATTTTCATAATATTAAACACAAAATTGTAAAGTAATATGAAATGGCTATATCACAAATTCGATCACATTCAGTTGAAAATTGAAAAAGGTATAATTTTTAATTTTATTAATTTCAATGGCTATATCTCAAATTTGATCACATTCAGATGAAAACAGAAAAAGGTTTAATTTGTAATTTTATTAATTTGTGCAATATATGTGCATATATGTGCATCAATATATGTGCATACTACATCTCCCTCCTTTAGAAAAATAACGTAATATAATGGAGTTATTTTATAATTAGGTATATTTATGCATATATACTTATATATTTTTTTGTTTTTTTTTTTGTTTTTTTTTTTTGGTATATATGATACTTATGCTATGTATGTTATTTATAATTATAGAATTAATTGTTATTTATTTTATTTATTCATGTATGGTATTTATGTTATTCTATTTATGCTATGTATGGCCATACGTGAAATATAGAAAGAACCAAATTAATTATGAAATAAAAGGTTTTAATCTATCCTTGTGTACTACTTGTTTTTTATTTTTAATGTTTGTTATAGTTATGTTATCTCTATCTCCTATTTCTTCTACCTTATAAGGCCCTGTATATTTAAAGTCCAGCTTATGGCCAGTTTCATTTTTTAATAAAACCTGATCGCCTATTTTTAATTCAAAGTCTAAGCTATTTTTATCGTATCTATCTTTTTGTTTTTGTTTATTAACATCTAGCATTATTCTAGCTCTCTTATATGCCTGTTCTAATCTAAATTTTGATTCCTTAGCATAGTCTTCTATATTATAAAGGGGTTCTATTCTATCTATGCTATTGAAATGTTTTGGCAAATTTGAAGTTTTACCAAAAACTAGCTCAATAATCATGTGCCATAGAGGGGGTTGTGTTAAAACAATAAACGAAGTATTGTAGCCATACATCCCAATCTGTTTGTCGACTGAGATGTATGAACGAATGAACTCATTAAGTGTTCTGTGGCTTCGCTCCACCGTTCCTACTGTCTGGTGATGGGGTGAGTTGAAGTTAGTTTTTAATATGTAAGTATTTACATAGATCTTCAATAATTGAATTTTTATATTCCGTTCCCATGTCCGTAAAGAACGTCTTCATTGGACCGTACTTTAGAATAAAATCTTCAAATATAGCTTTTGCTACTGTATTTGCACTTTTGTTTGGTATGGGTATAGCTACTAAATATTTAGTTAAATCGCAGATGAGTGTTACTGCGTATTCGTTTCCATTATTTGATTTTGGTAGTGGACCAATTGTATCCACAATTACCCTGTCGAAAGCTCGTTGTGGAGTTTCGGTTATAGTTAATGGTGTCTTTGTATGTTTAGTCGTTTTAGACTTTTGGCATTTTGGACATTTTCTTATGTACTCTTTTATGTCTTTAGACATATTTTTCCAGTAATAGTGTCTCTGGACCTTGGCCAAGGTTTTTGTAATGCCTGTGTGACCACCTTGTATTGGTTCATCATGTAATGTAGACAGTATTGCTTCTTTTTCTTTATTATTTTTTATTACGGTCACCGGGTTGAGTAGCGCTACTCTTAATAATTTCAATATTTTATTGCCCATTATTTTAAAATTATCAATTGAAACTAGTTCAAAGATATTTTCCCACGGTGCCACTTTGAGTTGGCTGATTTTGTTAATACCGGCCTGCTTTTCAAGCCTTTGGAAGAATTGACCTAAGTCAAAGGTTCCATTAGTATACAAATCGCTAACATCATAACTTGCTGTAATTTTCTTTCCGTGTTTGAATAAACACATTTTATTATTTACATGCAAGGTCACTACTTTACGTACTTCATCATTATTAATGACTTCATATACGTTGGGCTTTGAAGCTTTTTCTTCAGATTGCCTAGGCAATTCTGTTTCTTTGTCTCCTGCGCAGGATTTCTGTCTACTTTGATTTCTTGTAGTGACTTTTTTTATATTTCCAGTAATGTTTTGTAGCTCCTTGATGGTTATTCTTGATAATGCATCAGCTACGTAGTTATCTTTACCCTTCAGGTATTCTACCGTAAAATCGAATTCCTCTAATTCAAGCCTCATACGTGTTAATTTAGAGCTAGGATTTACCATTGAGAACAAATATGTTAGTGGTCTATGGTCTGTTTTAACCGTAAAATGGTTACCATAAATATATGGTCGAAAATGTGTTATAGCCCAATGAATAGCAGCTAATTCTTGCTCAGTAGTACTTTTGTTACTTTCTCCTTTAGTAAAGGATCGTGATGCATATGCAATTGGAAGTTGGAGATCATTATGGTTTTGAGTTAAAACCGCTCCACACGCTTGCTTACTTGCATCGGTTATTATGCAGAATTCTTTAGAAAAATCTGGATATTGTAACAGTGTTGGATTTATAAGTGCCGTTTTAAGATGATCGAAGGCATTCTGGCATTCAGATGTCCATTCGAATTTTACATCTTTTTTACATAACCTGGTTATGTGACGAGAATAGTCGGCAAAATTTTTTATAAAGCGCCTATAGTAATTGCAAAAAGCAACGAATCGTCTAGCGCTGTCCGCATCATGTGGGACTGGGTAGTTCTTTATAACGTCGTATTTTTTATCGTCTGGCAAGATTCCTTTATCTGTGCATTTATGTCCCAAAAATGTGACTTCATGCATGAAAAATGAACATTTTTCAGGATGTAACTTTAGGTTATGTTGCCTACATTTCTCAAAGACATCAGTTAAGTTCTTGAGCATATGTTTTTCGGAACATCCTATGACTATTAAGTCATCCATATAAAGAAATGCTTGCGAAGGCTCTAATCCAGAGAAAGCGATAGTCATCATTCTCTGAAATGAATTTGGGGCTATTTTCAAGCCAAATGGTAATCGCGTAAAGCGATACGAGCCATTGCTCGTTGAAAAAGACGTTATATCCCTGGAACTTTTTTCAAGTTCAATTTGGTGGAAGCCAGACATTAAGTCTAGGCATGAAAAATATTTTGCTCTACCTAGTTGATCTAGAATATCATCAATTCTAGGTAGTGGGAATTTATCGGACAATAGTTTTTTATTAATTTGACGGTAGTCGATTACTAATCGCCATTTTTTCTTGTCAGAGTCCGGGAGGGACTTCTTCGGAACTAATAAAAGGGGGCTATTATAAGCTGAAGTTGATGGTTCGACTATTTTGTCATCTATCAATTTTTGCACTTGGGATTGAATTTCTTGTACTTGGCTGTGAGGACTTCTATAGTTCTTAATGTATACGGGCTTATCATCCTTCACTCTAAGCTTTTGCTTGTAAAAATTATTTGTTGTTATCGATTCGGTTTAAAGTCCGAATATGTCTGTATATCTGGTGCATAACTCTTTTAATTCATTTTTGAACAAGGTCGGAAAGTTTTTAATTAGCTTTTTCATAACGAAGTCATCTCTTCCTTCGTTAGTTTCTTTTATTATATCATAATTATTTAGAGTTTCATATTTAATTTTATTTAAATTTACAATCTTATTGGAATTTGTTGTATTTATAATACGGACATAAGTATTTTTGTGATTGGATATCGTATTTGCGATATAAATTCCTTCATCAATTTCTTGATTTAATATCAGTATTTGATTTTTTACTGAGGGAATTTGTATTTCACGGACAACTTCGGAACGAGCTGGGAGTACTGTGGCATTATTTTCACAGGTATGAAGTATTTGTAATTTAATGGGATAATTTAAGTTGTTTGGGCGAAGAATTAGTGAGTCGCCACTCTGTGTGAAATCTAATTGGCAATTATATTGTTTTATGAAATCTATTCCTAGTATGCCATCACTAGGTATTGGGAAATTTTGCTCGACTAAATAGAAGTCGTGCGGAATTATATATTTACCTGTAGTGAGTTCTATACAGGCTAAACCTTTTGAAGAGATTGTGCCTTCACCTATTCCCGATATTTGGGTATGAATTTTATCATTTACATTTTCAAATATATCTACATTTTCTTTTAATATAGATATATCTGCACCAGTGTCAAGCAACAGTGTATAAGGTTTACCTGTTCTTTCATTGTTAATTTTTACAAAGATGCTGAGATTAAGGTTGATGGTTTTTACTGAGCCATTTTTGGGCTCTAAATAGCTGAAGGGTTCTGCTGGTTTCCCGAGTTACCTTGGGTTACTCGGACATTATTCTGATTATTGGATGCCCCGCGGTTGTTTCCGCCACGAATATTTCCACCACGGTTATTACCTCTATAATAATTATTGTTTTGATTATTATAATTCCGGTTGTAACCGTTATTTTGGTTATAGCCATTGTTTCGGTAGTTACCTCGGCTATTACCTTATATTTATACAAATTTTTTATATCTTAAATTTGGTCAAATTCTGTTGAAAATTGAAAAATTTATAATTTTTAATTTTATTAATTTCTTGATCGTTCCTATGGGAGCTGTAAGATATAGTAGTCCGATTTTCAAAAAAAAAATGTAAATAACATTGTAGAGTAATATGAAAGGGCTATATCTCAAAATTTATCACATTCAGTTGAAAACTGAAAATTATATAATTTTTAGTTTTATTAATTTCTCAATCGTTCCTATGGGAGCTATAGGATATAGTAGTCCGATTAAAAAAAAAAAATTTAAGCAAAATTGAAGAGTATTATGAAATGGCTATATCTCAAATTTTATCAAATTTAGTTTAAAACTGAAAAAGCAACAATTTTTAATTGTATTAATTTCTCGATCGTTCCTAAGGAAGCTATAGGATACAGTATTCCGATTTTAATTAAATTGTACACAAAATTGTAGAGTAATACTGCTACTCTTTGGAAAGAATTAATACTGTTGACGATTTGGGCGTCCGCTTGGACCCAAAACTTGACTTTATTGATCATGTTTCGTCTATGGTGAATAGGGCCAGGGGTGTGCTTGGATTTATTAAACGGTGGTCGAAGGAATTCAATGACCCCTATGTTACTAAATCCTTATATACTTCCTTAGTTCGTCCTATCCTAGAATATGGATGCTGCTGCGCTTGGAGCCCTCAGTACGGCGTCCATAGTAAACGCATTGAGTCGGTTCAAAAGAACTTTTTACTTTTCGCTCTACGCGGTTTAAATTGGGATGCAAACCAAAGATTACCTTTCTACTCTAGTAGACTCCTATTAATAAACTTGCCGTCCTTAGCCAATCGTAGAACGATGCTAGGGATAACCTTTATTTTTAACCTTATACATGGTGATGTGGAAAGTGCTGACTTGTTGAGTCAGCTTAATTTCCATGTACCATGTAGAACTACCAGATCCTATATCCCATTAGAGTTGCGCCACTGTAGAACCTCATTTGAACTGCATGAGCCTTTTAGAGTGCTATGTGCAAATTATAATGATTTGTACACACTAATCTCTAACGTAGATACCCTTCCCAAATTAATATCTTTAATACTTACACACTTGGTAAGCATGCAAGCTAACAATCTGGCAGCACGCCGGTAGTCAATTTCCTCGTATTCTGTCTTATATTTTCAATCGCGCCTACTAACACCTAACCCAAACAGGCACGTGCCTGGTGTCATACGGGCCACTTGAATGTACTGACCTAAGTGCATCAACGTCCAAGTAATATGAAATGGCTGTAACTTAAATTTGATGAAAATCTGTTGAAAACTGAAAAAGTTATAATTTTTAATTGTATTAATTTCTTGATCGTTCCAATGGAAGATGTATGATATAGTTATCCGATTTTCATAAAATTTTACACAAAATTGTAGAATAATATGAAATGGCTATATCTCAAATTTGATCAAATTCTGTTGAAAGTTGAAAAAGGTATAATTTTTAATTGTATTAATTTCTCGATCGTTCCTATGGGAGCTATAGGCAATAGTAGTCCGATTTTCATAAAAAAATTTAAACAAAATTGTAGAGTTATATGAAATGGCTTTATCTCAAATTTGATCAAATTCAGTTGAAAACTAAAGAAGCAATCATTTTTAATTGTATTAATTTCTCGATCGTTCCTATGGGAGTTATGGTATATAGTAATCAGATTTTCATAAAATTGTACACAAACTGGAAGAGTCATATGAAAGGGCTATATCACAAATTTGATCACATTCAGTTGAAAATTGAAAATGGTATAATTTTTAATTTTATTAATTTCAATGGCTATATCTTAAATTTGGTCAAAATCTGTTGAAAACTGAAAAAGTCATAATTTTTAATTGTATTCATTTCTTGATCGTTCTAATGGGAGCTATATGATATAGTAGTCCGATTCTCATAATATTAAACACAAAATTGTAGAGTAATATGAAATGGCTATATCTCAAATTTGATCACATTCAGTTGAAAATTGAAAAAGGTATAATTTTTAATTTTATTAATTTCAATGGCTATATCTCAAATTTGATCACATTCAGTTGAAAACAGAAAAAGGTATAATTTTTAATTTTATTAATTTCTCGATCGTTCCTATGGGAGCTATAGGATATAGTAGTCCGACTTTCATAACAAAATGTAAATAAAATTGTGGAGTTATATGAAATGGCTACATCTCAAATTTAATCAAATTCAGTTGAAAACTGAAAAAGCAATAATTTTTAATTGTATTCATTTCTCGATCGTTCCTATGGGAGCTATGGGATATAGAAATCAGATTTTCATAAAATTTTACACAAAATTGTAGAGTAATATGAAATGGCTATATCACAAATTTGATCACATTCAGTTGAAAATTTCAAAAGGTATAATTTTTAATTTTATTAATTTCTCGATCGTTCCAATGGGAGATATAGGATATTGTAGACAGAAAAAAAGGAAACAAATTTGTTATGTAATATAAAATAGCTATATCTCAAATTTGATCAAATTCTGTTGAAAATTGAAAAATTTATAATTTTTAATTTTATAAATTTCTTGATCGTTCCTATGGGAGCTGTAAGATATAGTAGTCCGATTTTCAAAAAAAAAAATGTAAATAACATTGTAGAGTAATATAAAAGGGCTATATCTCAAATTTGATCAAATTCAGTTGAAAACTGAAAAGGCAATAATTTTTAATTGTATTAATTTCTCGATCGTTCCTATGGGAGCTATGGGATATAGAAGTCAGATTTTCATAAAATTGTAGAGTAATATGAAAGAGCTATATCTCAAAATTTATCACATTCAGTTGAAAATTGAAAATGGTATAATTTTTAATTTTATTAATTTCAATGGCTATATCTTAAATTTGGTAAAATTCTGTTGAAAACTGAAAAAGTCATAATTTTTAATTGTATTCATTTCTTGATCGTTCTAATGGGAGCTATATGATATAGTAGTCCGATTCTCATAATATTAAACACAAAATTGTAGAGTAATAAGAAATGGCTATATCTCAAATTTGATCACATTCAGTTGAAAATTGAAAAAGGTATAATTTTTAATTTTATTAATTTCAATGGCTATATCTCAAATTTGATCACATTCAGATGAAAACAGAAAAAGGTTTAATTTGTAATTTTATTAATTTCTCGATCGTTCCTATGGGAGCTATAGGATATAGTAGTCCGACTTTCATAACAAAATGTAAATAAAATTGTAGAGTTATATGAAATGGCTACATATCAAATTTTATCAAATTCAGTTGAAAACTGAAAAAGCAATCATTTTTATATGTATTAATTTCTCGATCGTTCTTATGGGAGCTATGGGATATAGAATTCAGATTTTCATAAAATTTTACACAAAATTGTAGAGTTATATGAAATGGCTATATCACAAATTTGATCACATTCAGTTGAAAATTGCAAAAGGTATATTTTTTAATTATTAATTTCACGATCGTTCCTATGGGAGATATAGGATATAGTAGATAGAAAAAAAAGGAAACAAATTTGTTATGTAATATAAAATAGCTATATCTTAAATTTGGTCAAATTCTGTTGAAAATTGAAAAATTTATAATTTTTAATTTTATTAATTTCTTGATCGTTCCTATGGGAGCTGTAAGATATAGTAGTCCGATTTTCAAAAAAAAAAAAGTAAATAACATTGTAGAGTAATATGAAAGGGCTATATCTCAAAATTTATCACATTCAGTTGAAAACTGAAAATTATATAATTTTTAGTTTTATTAATTTCTCGATCGTTCCTATGGAAGCTATAGGATACAGTATTCCGATTTTAATTAAATTGTACACAAAATTGTAGAGTAATACTGCTACTCTTTGGAAAGAATTAATACTGTTGACGATTTGGGCGTCCGCTTGGACCTAAAACTTGACTTTATTGATCATGTTTCGTTTATGGTGAATAGGGCCAGGGGTGTGCTTGGATTTATTAAACGGTGGTCGAAGGAATTCAATGACCCCTATGTTACTAAATCTTTATATACTTCCTTAGTTCGTCCTATCCTAGAATATGGATGCTGCGTTTGGAGCCCTCAGTACGGCGTCCATAGTAAACGCATTGAGTCGGTTCAAAAGAACTTTTTACTTTTCGCTCTACGCGGTTTAAATTGCGATGCAAACCAAAGATTACCTTCCTACTCTAGTAGACCCCTATTAATAAACTTGCCATCCTTAGCCAATCGTAGAACGATGCTAGGGATAACCTTTATTTTTAACCTTATACATGGTGATGTGGAAAGTGCTGACTTGTTGAGTCAGCTTAATTTCCATGTACCATGTAGAACTACTAGATCCTATATCCCATTAGAGTTGCGCCACTGTAGAACCTCCTTTGAACTGCATGAGCCTTTTAGAGTGCTATGTGCAAATTATAATGATTTGTACACACTAATCTCTAACGTAGATACCCTTCCCAAATTAATATCTTTAATACTTACACACTTGGTAAGCATGCAAGCTAACAATCTAGCAGCACGCCGGTAGTCAATTTCCTCGTATTCTGTCTTATATTTTCCATCGCGCCTACTAACACCTAACCCAATCAGGCACGTGCCTGGTGTCATACGGGCCACTTGAATGTACTGACCTAAGTGCATCAACGTCCAAGTAATATGAAATGGCTGTAACTTAAATTTGATGAAAATCTGTTGAAAACTGAAAAAGTTATAATTTTTAACTGTATTAATTTCTTGATCGTTCCAATGGAAGCTGTATGATATAGTTATCCGATTTTCATAAAATTTTACACAAAATTGTAGAATAATATGAAATGGCTATATCTCAAATTTGATCAAATTCTGTTGAAAGTTGAAAAAGGTATAATTTTTAATTTTATTAATTTCTCGATCGTTCCTATGGGAGCTATAGGAAATAGTACTCAGATTTTCATAAAAAAATTTAAACAAAATTGTAGAGTTATATGAAATGGCTTTATCTCAAATTTGATCAAATTCAGTTGAATACTGAAAAAGCAATAATTTTTAATTGTATTAATTTCTCGATCGTTCCTATGGGAGTTATGGTATATAGTAATCAGATTTTCATAAAATTGTACACAAACTGGAAGAGTCATATGAAAGGGCTATATCACAAATTTGATCACATTCAGTTGAAAAATGAAAATGGTATAATTTTTAATTTTATTATTTTTTTCAATGGCTATATCTTAAATTTGGTCAACTTCTGTTGAAAACTGAAAAAGTCATAATTTGTAATTTTATTCATTTGTCGATCGTTCCTATGGGAGCTATAGGATATAGTAGTCCGATTTTCAAAAAAAAAAAACAGAAAATGTAAATAACATTGTAGAGTAATATGAAAGGGCTATATCTCAAATTTGATCAAATTCAGTTGAAAACTGAAAAGGCAATAATTTTTAATTGTATTCATTTCTCGAACGTTCCTATGGGAGCTATGGGATATAGAAGTCAGATTTTCATAAAATTGTACACAAAATTGTAGAGTAATATGAAAGGGCTATATCTCAAAATTTATCACATTCAGTTGAAAACTGAAAATTATATAATTTTTAGTTTTATTAATTTCTCAATCGTTCCTATGGGAGCTATAGGATATAGTAGTCCGATTAAAAAAAAAAATTTAAGCAAAATTGAAGAGTATTATGAAATGGCTATATCTCAAATTTTATCAAATTTAGTTTAAAACTGAAAAAGCAACAATTTTTAATTGTATTAATTTCTCGATCGTTCCTATGGAAGCTATAGGATACAGTATTCCGATTTTAATTAAATTGTACACAAAATTGTAGAGTAATACTGCTACTCTTTGGAAAGAATTAATACTGTTGACGATTTGGGCGTCCGCTTGGACCCAAAACTTGACTTTATTGATCATATTTCGTCTATGGTGAATAGGGCCAGGGGTGTGCTTGGATTTATTAAACGGTGGTCGAAGGAATTCAATGACCCCTATGTTACTAAATCCTTATATACTTCCTTAGTTCGTCCTATCCTAGAATATGGATGCTGCGTTTGGAGCCCTCAGTACGGCGTCCATAGTAAACGCATTGAGTCGGTTCAAAAGAACTTTTTACTTTTCGCTCTACGCGGTTTAAATTGCGATGCAAACCAAAGATTACCTTCCTACTCTAGTAGACTCCTATTAATACACTTGCCGTTCTTAGCCAATCGTAGAACGATGCTAGGGATAACCTTTATTTTTAACCTTATACATGGTGATGTGGAAAGTGCTGACTTGTTGAGTCAGCTTATTTTCCACGTACCATGTAGAACTACCAGATCCTATATCCCATTAGAGTTGCGCCACTGTTGAACCTCATTTGAACTGCATGAGCCTTTTAGAGTGCTATGTGCAAATTATAATGATTTGTACACACTAATCTCTAACGTAGATACCCTTCCCAAATTAATATCTTTAATACTTACACACTTGGTAAGCATGCAAGCTAACAATCTGGCAGCACGCCGGTAGTCAATTTCCTCGTATTCTGTCTTATATTTTCCATCGCGCCTACTAACACCTAACCCAAACAGGCACGTGCCTGGTGTCATACGGGCCACTTGAATGTACTGACCTAAGTGCATCAACGTCCAAGTAATATGAAATGGCTGTAACTTAAATTTGATGAAAATCTGTTGAAAACTGAAAAAGTTATAATTTTTAACTGTATTAATTTCTTGATCGTTCCAATGGAAGCTGTATGATATAGTTATCCAATTTTCATAAAATTTTATACAAAATTGCAGAATAATATAAAATGGCAATATCTGAAATTTGTTCAAATTCGGTTGAAAATTGAAAAAGTTATAATTTTTAATTGTGTTAATTTCTCGATCGTTCCTATGGGAGCTATAGGAAATAGTAGTCAGATTTTCATAAAAAAATTTAAACAAAATTGTAGAGTTATATGAAATGGCTTTATCTCAAATTTGATCAAATTCAGTTGAATACTGAAAAAGCAATAATTTTTAATTGTATTAATTTCTCGATCGTTCCTATGGGAGTTATGGTATATAGTAATCAGATTTTCATAAAATTGTACACAAACTGGAAGAGTCATATGAAAGGGCTATATCACAAATTTGATCACATTCAGTTGAAAATTGAAAATGGTATAATTTTTAATTTTATTAATTTCAATGGCTATATCTCAAATTTGATCACATTCAGTTGAAAACTGAAAAAGCAATCATTTTTATATGTATTAATTTCTCAATCGTTATTATGGGAGCTATGGGATATAGAATTCAGATTTTCATAAAATTTTACACAAAATTGTAGAGTTATATGAAATGGCTATATCACAAATTTGATCACATGCAGTTGAAAATTGCAAAAGGTATTTTTTTTAATTATTAATTTCACGATCGTTCCTATGGGAGATATAGGATATAGTAGATAGAAAAAAAAGGAAACAAATTTGTTATGTAATATAAAATAGCTATATCTCAAATTTGATCAAATTCTGTTGAAAATTGAAAAATTTATAATTTTTAATTTTATTAATTTCTTGATCGTTCCTATGGGAGCTGTAAGATATAGTAGTCCGATTTTCAAAAAAAAAATGTAAATAACATTGTAGAGTAATATGAAAGGGCTATATCTCAAAATTTATCACATTCAGTTGAAAACTGAAAATTATATAATTTTTAGTTTTATTAATTTCTCAATCGTTCCTATGGGAGCTATAGGATATAGTAGTCCGATTAAAAAAAAAAAATTAAGCAAAATTGAAGAGTATTATGAAATGGCTATATCTCAAATTTTATCAAATTTAGTTTAAAACTGAAAAAGCAACAATTTTTAATTGTATTAATTTCTCGATCGTTCCTATGGAAGCTATAGGATACAGTATTCCGATTTTAATTAAATTGTACACAAAATTGTAGAGTAATACTGCTACTCTTTGGAAAGAATTAATACTGTTGACGATTTGGGCGTCCGCTTGGACCCAAAACTTGACTTTATTGATCATGTTTCGTCTATGGTGAATAGGGCCAGGGGTGTGCTTGGATTTATTAAACGGTGGTCGAAGGAATTCAATGACCCCTATGTTACTAAATCCTTATATACTTCCTTAGTTCGTCCTATCCTAGAATATGGATGCTGCGTTTGGAGCCCTCAGTACGGCGTCCATAGTAAACGCATTGAGTCGGTTCAAAAGAACTTTTTACTTTTCGCTCTACGCGGTTTAAATTGCGATGCAAACCAAAGATTACCTTCCTACTCTAGTAGACTCCTATTAATAAACTTGCCGTTCTTAGCCAATCGTAGAACGATGCTAGGGATAACCTTTATTTTTAACCTTATACATGGTGATGTGGAAAGTGCTGACTTGTTGAGTCAGCTTATTTTCCACGTACCATGTAGAACTACCAGATCCTATATCCCATTAGAGTTGCGCCACTGTTGAACCTCCTTTGAACTGCATGAGCCTTTTAGAGTGCTATGTGCAAATTATAATGATTTGTACACACTAATCTCTAACGTAGATACCCTTCCCAAATTAATATCTTTAATACTTACACACTTGGTAAGCATGCAAGCTAACAATCTGGCAGCACGCCGGTAGTCAATTTCCTCGTATTCTGTCTTATATTTTCCATCGCGCCTACTAACACCTAACCCAAACAGGCACGTGCCTGGTGTCATACGGGTCACTTGAATGTACTGACCTAAGTGCATCAACGTCCAAGTAATATGAAATGGCTGTAACTTAAATTTGATGAAAATCTGTTGAAAACTGAAAAAGTTATAATTTTTAATTTATTTATTTCTCAATCGTTCCTATGGGAGCTATAGGATATAGTAGTCCGATTAAAAAAAAAAATTTAAACAAAATTGTAGAGTTATATGAAATGGCTTTATCTTAAATTTGATCAAATTCAGTTGAATACCGAAAAAGCAATAAGTTTTAATTGTATTAATTTCTCGATCGTTCCTATGGAAGCTATGGGATAAAGTAGTCCGATTTTAATGAAATTGAACACAAAATTGAAAAGTAATATGAAATGGCTGTAACTTAAATTTGATAAAAATCTGTTGAAAACTGAATAATTTATAATTTTTAATTGTATTAATTTCTCGATCGTTCGAATGGAAGCTGTATGGTAAAGTAATCCAATTTTCATAAAATTTTACAAAAAATTTTAGAGTAATATGAAATGGCTATATCTAAAATTTGATAAAATTCTGTTGAAAACTGAAAAACAATAATTTTTAATTTATTTATTTCTCGATCGTTCCTATGGGAGCTATAGGATATAGTAGTCCGATTTTCAAAAAAAAAAAAATTAAGAAACATTGAAGAGTAATATGAAATGGCTATATCTAAAATTTGATCAAATTCTGTTGAAAATTGAAAAAGCAATAATTTTTAAATGTATTAATTTCTCGATCGTTCCTATGGAAGCTATGGGATACAGTAGTCCGATTTTAATCAAATTGTACACAAAATTGAAGAGTAATATAAAATGGCTGTAATGTAAAATGGCAATAATTTTTAATTGTATTAATTTCTCGATTGTTCCTATGGAGGCTATAGGATACAGTAGTCCAATTTTAATCAAAGTGTACACAAAATTGTAGATTAATATGAAATGGCTATATCTCAAATTTGATCAAATTCTGTTGAAAACTGAAAAAGCAATAATTTTTAATTTTTTTAATTTCTCGATCGTTCCTATGGGAGCTATAGGAAATAGAAGTCCGATTTTAATCAAGTTGTACACAAAATTGTAGAGTAATATAAAATGGCTGTAACTTAAATTTGATGAAAATGTGTTGAAAACTGAAAAAGTTATAATTTTTAATTGTATTAATTACTCGATCGTTCGAATGGAAGCTGTATGGTAAAGTAATCCGATTTTCATAAAATTTTACACAAAAATTGTAGAGTAATGTGAAATGGCTATATCTAAAATTTGATCAAATTCTGTTGAAAACTGAAAAACAATAATTTTTAATTCATTTATTTCTCGATCGCTCCTATGGGAGCTATAGGATATAGTAGTCCGATTTTCAAAAAAAAAAAAAAAATTAAGAAACATTGAAGAGTAATATGAAATGGCTGTATCTCAAATTTGATCAAATTCAGTTTAAAACCGAAAAAGCAATAAGTTTTAATTGTATTAATTTCTCGATCGTTCCTATGGAAGCTATGGGATAAAGTAGTCCGATTTTAATCAAATTGTACACAAAATTGAAAAGTAATATGAAATGGCTGTAACTTAAATTTGATAAAAATCTGTTGAAAACTGAAAAATTTATAATTTTTAATTGTATTAATTTCTCGATCGTTCGAATGGAAACTGTATGATAAAGTAATCCGATTTTATAAAATTTTACAAAAAATTTTAGAGTAATATGAAATGGCTATATCTAAAATTTGATCAAATTCTGTTGAAAACTGAAAAACAATAATTTTTAATTTATTTATTTCTCGATCGTTCCTATGGGAGCTATAGGATATAGTAGTCCGATTTTCAAAAAAAAAAATTAAGAAACATTGAAGAGTAATATGAAATGGCTATATCTAAAATTTGATCAAATTCTGTTGAAAACTGAAAAAGCAATAATTTTTAATTGTATTAATTTCTCGATCGTTCCTATGGAAGCTATGGGATACAGTAGTCCGATTTTAATCAAATTGTACACAAAATTGAAGAGTAATATAAAATGGCTGTAATGTAAAATGGCAATAATTTTTAATTGTATTAATTTCTCGATCGTTCCTATGGAGGCTATAGGATGCAGTAGTCCAATTTTAATCAAATTGTACACAAAATTGTAGATTAATATGAAATAGCTATATCTCAAATTTGATCAAATTCTGTTGAAAACTGAAAAAGTTATAATGTTTAATTGTATTTTTCCAATAGGAGCTGTATGATATAGTAATCCGAATTTCATAAAATTTCACAAAAAGTTGTAGAGTAATGTGAAATGGCTATATCTAAAATTTGATCAAATTCTGTTGAAAACTGAAAAACAATAATTTTTAATTCATTTATTTCTCGATCGCTCCTATGGGAGCTTTAGGATATAGTAGTCCGATTTAAAAAAAAAAAAAAAAATTAAGAAACATTGAAGAGTAATATGAAATGGCTGTATCTCAAATTTGATCAAATTCAGTTTAAAACCGAAAAAGCAATAAGTTTTAATTGTATTAATTTCTCGATCGTTCCTATGGAAGCTATGGGATAAAGTAGTCCGATTTTAATCAAATTGAACACAAAATTGAAAAGTAATATGAAATGGCTGTAACTTAAATTTGATAAAAATCTGTTGAAAACTGAAAAAGTTATAATGTTTAATTGAATTTATCTCTCGATCATTCCAATAGGAGCTGTATGATATAGTAATCCGCTTTTCATAAAATTTTACAAAAAATTGTAAATTAATATGAAATGGCTATATCTAAAATTTGATCAAATTCTGTTGAAAACTGAAAAACAATAATTTTTAATTTTATTATTATCTCGATCGTTCCTATGGGAGCTATAGGATATAGTAGTCCGATTTTAATCAAGTTGTACACAAAATTGTAGATTAATATAAAATGGCTGTAACTTAAATTTGATGAAAATGTGTTGAAAACTGAAAAAGTTATAATTTTTAATTGTATTAATTACTCGATCGCTCGAATGGAAGCTGTATGGTAAAGTAATCCGATTTTCATAAAATTTTACACAAAAATTGTAGAGTAATGTGAAATGACTATATCTAAAATTTGATCAAATTCTGTTGAAAACTGAAAAACAATAATTTTTAATTCATTTATTTCTCGATCGCTCCTATGGGAGCTATAGGATATAGTAGTCCGATTTTCAAAAAAAAAAAAAAATTAAGAAACATTGAAGAGTAATATGAAATGGCTATATCTCAAATTTGATCAAATTCAGTTTAAAACTGAAAAAGCAATAATTTTTAATTGTATTAATTTCTCGATCGTTCCTATGGAAGCTATGGGATACAGTAGTCCGATTTTAATCAAATTGTACACAAAATTGAAGAGTAATATAAAATGGCTGTAATGTAAAATGGCAATAATTTTTAATTGTATTAATTTCTCGATCGTTCCTATGGAGGCTATAGGATGCAGTAGTCCAATTTTAATCAAATTGTACACAAAATTGTAGATTAATATGAAATAGCTATATCTCAAATTTGATCAAATTCTGTTGAAAACTGAAAAAGTTATAATGTTTAATTGTATTTTTCCAATAGGAGCTGTATGATATAGTAATCCGAATTTCATAAAATTTCACAAAAAGTTGTAGAGTAATATGAAATGGCTATTTCTAAAATTTGATCAAATTCTGTTGAAAACTGAAAAACAATAATTTTTAATTTATTTATTTCTCGATCGTTCCTATGGGAGCTATAGGATATAGTAGTCCGATTTTCAAAAAAAAAAATTAAGCAACATTGAAGAGTAATATGAAATGGCTATATCTCAAATTTGATCAAATTCAGTTTAAAACTGAAAAAGCAATAATTTTTAATTGTATTAATTTCTCGATCGTTCCTATGGAAGCTATGGGACACAGTAGTCCGATTTTAATCAAGTTGTTTACAAAATTTTAGAGTAATATAAAATGGCTGTAACTTAAATTTGATTAAAATCTGTTGAAAACTGAAAAGTTTTAATTTTTTATTGTATTAATTTCTCGATCGTTCCAATGGGAGCTGTATGGTAAAGTAATCCGATTTTCATACAATTTTACAAAAAATTGTAGAGTAATATGAAATGGCTATATCTAAAATTTGATCAAATTCTGTTGAAAACTGAAAAAGCAATAATTTTTAAATGTATTAATTTCTCGATCGTTCCTATGGGAGCTATAGGATATAGTAGTCCGATTTAAAAAAAAAATAAATAAGCAACATTGAAGAGTTATATAAAATGGCTATATCTCAAATTTGATTAAATTCAGTTTAAAACTGAAAAAGCAATAACTTTTAATTGTATTAATTTCTTTATCGTTGAAATGGAATCTATGGGATACAGTAGTCCGATTTTAATCAAATTGTACACAAAATTGAAGAGTAATATGAAATGGCTGTAACTTAAATTTGATGAAAATCTGTTGAAAACTGAAAAGTTTTAATTTTTTATTGTATTAATTTCTCGATCGTTCCAATGGGAGCTGTATGGTAAAGTAATCCGATTTTCATAAAATTTTACAAAAAATTGTAGAGTAATATGAAATGGCTATATCTAAAATTTGATCAAATTCTGTTGAAAACTGAAAAAGCAATAATTTTTAAATGTATTAATTTCTCGATCGTTCCTATGGGAGCTATAGGATATAGTAGCCCGATTTAAAAAGAAAAAAATAAATAAGCAACATTGAAGAGTAATATAAAATGGCTATATCTCAAATTTGATTAAATTCAGTTTAAAACTGAAAAAGCAATAACTTTTAATTGAATTAATTTCTTTATCGTTGAAATGGAATCTATGGGATACAGTAGTCCGATTTTAATCAAATTGTACACAAAATTGAAGAGTAATATGAAATGGCTGTAACTTAAATTTGATGAAAATCTGTTGAAAACTGAAAAGTTTTAATTTTTTATTGTATTAATTTCTCGATCGTTCCAATGGGAGCTGTATGGTAAAGTAATCCGATTTTCATAAAATTTTACAAAAAATTGTAGAGTAATATGAAATGGCTATATCTAAAATTTGATCAAATTCTGTTGAAAACTGAAAAAGCAATAATTTTTAAATGTATTAATTTCTCGATCGTTCCTATGGGAGCTATGGGATATAGTAGCCCGATTTAAAAAAAAAAAAATAAATAAGCAACATTGAAGAGTAATATAAAATGGCTATATCTCAAATTTGATTAAATTCAGTTTAAAACTGAAAAAGCAATAACTTTTAATTGTATTAATTTCTTTATCGTTGAAATGGAATCTATGGGATACAGTAGTCCGATTTTAATCAAATTGTACACAAAATTGAAGAGTAATATGAAATGGCTGTAACTTAAATTTGATGAAAATCTGTTGAAAACTGAAAAGTTTTAATTTTTTATTGTATTAATTTCTCGATCGTTCCAATGGAAGCTGTATGGTAAAGTAATCCGATTTTCATAAAATTTTACAAAAAATTGTAGAGTAATATGAAATGGCTATATCTAAAATTTGATCAAATTCTGTTGAAAACTGAAAAAGCAATAATTTTTAAATGTATTAATTTCTCGATCGTTCCTATGGGAGCTATGGGATATAGTAGTCCAATTTTAATCAAATTGTGCACAAAATTGTAGAATAATATGAAATGGCTATATCTCAAATTTGATCAAATTCTGTTGAAAATTGAACAAGTTGTAATTTTAAATTTTAGTAATTTCTCGATTGTTCCTATGGAGGCTATAGGATACAGTAGTCCAATTTTAATCAAATTGTACACAAAATTGTAGATTAATATGAAATGGTTATATCTCAAATTTGATCAAATTCTGTTGAAAACTGAAAAAGTTATAATGTTTAATTATATTTTTCCAATAGGAGCTGTATGATATAGTAATCCGATTTTCATAAAATTTCACAAAAAATTGTAGAGTAATATGAAATGGCTATATCTAAAATGTGATCAAATTCTGTTGAAAACTGAAAAACAATAATTTTTAATTTATTTATTTCTCGATCGTTCCTATGGGAGCTATAGGATATAGCAGTCCGATTTTGAAAAAAAAAAAAAAATTAAGCAAAATTGAAGAGTAATATGAAATGGCTGTATCTCAAATTTGATCAAATTCAGTTTAAAACCGAAAAAGCAATAAGTTTTAATTGTATTAATTTCTCGATCGTTCCTATGGAAGCTATGGGATAAAGTAGTCCGATTTTAATGAAATTGAACACAAAATTGAAAAGTAATATGAAATGGCTGTAACTTAAATTTGATAAAAATCTGTTGAAAACTGAAAAATTTATAATTTTTAATTGTATTAATTTCTCGATCGTTCGAATGGAAGCTGTATGGTAAAGTAATCCGATTTTCATAAAATTTTACAAAAAATTGTAGAGTAATATGAAATGGCTATATCTAAAATTTGATCAAATTCTGTTGAAAACTGAAAAAGCAATAATTTTTAAATGTATTAATTTCTCGATCGTTCCTATGGGAGCTATAGGATATAGTAGTCCGATTTAAAAAAAAAAAATAAATAAGCAACATTGAAGAGTAATATAAAATGGCTATATCTCAAATTTGATTAAATTCAGTTTAAAACTGAAAAAGCAATAACTTTTAATTGTATTAATTTCTGGATCGTTGAAATGGAATCTATGGGATACAGTAGTCCGATTTTAATCAAATTGTACACAAAATTTAAGAGTAATATGAAATGGCTGTAATGTAAAATGGCAATAATTTTTAATTGTATTAATTTCTCGATTGTTCCTATGGAGGCTATAGGATACAGTAGTCCAATTTTAATCAAATTGTACACAAAATTGTAGATTAATATGAAATGGCTATATCTCAAATTTGATCAAATTCTGTTGAAAACTGAAAAAGTTATAATGTTTAATTGTATTTTTCCAATAGGAGCTGTATGATATAGTAATCCGATTTTCATAAAATTTCACAAAAAGTTGTAGAGTAATATGAAATGGCTATTTCTAAAATTTGATCAAATTCTGTTGAAAACTGAAAAACAATAATTTTTAATTTATTTATTTCTCGATCGTTCCTATGGGAGCTATAGGATATAGTAGTCCGATTTTCAAAAAAAAAAAATTAAGCAACATTGAAGAGTAATATGAAATGGCTATATCTCAAATTTGATCAAATTCAGTTTAAAACTGAAAAAGCAATAATTTTTAATTGTATTAATTTCTCGATCGTTCCTATGGAAGCTATGGGACACAGTAGTCCGATTTTAATCAAGTTGTTTACAAAATTTTAGAGTAATATAAAATGGCTGTAACTTAAATTTGATTAAAATCTGTTGAAAACTGAAAAGTTTTAATTTTTTATTGTATTAATTTCTCGATCGTTCCAATGGGAGCTGTATGGTAAAGTAATCCGATTTTCATAAAATTTTACAAAAAATTGTAAATTAATATGAAATGGCTATATCTAAAATTTGATCAAATTCTGTTGAAAACTGAAAAACAATAATTTTTAATTTTATTATTATCTCGATCGTTCCTATGGGAGCTATAGGATATAGTAGTCCGATTTTAATCAAGTTGTACACAAAATTGTAGATTAATATAAAATGGCTGTAACTTAAATTTGATGAAAATGTGTTGAAAACTGAAAAAGTTATAATTTTTAATTGTATTAATTACTCGATCGTTCGAATGGAAGCTGTATGGTAAAGTAATCCGATTTTCATAAAATTTTACACAAAAATTGTAGAGTAATGTGAAATGGCTATATCTAAAATTTGATCAAATTCTGTTGAAAACTGAAAAACAATAATTTTTAATTCATTTATTTCTCGATCGCTCCTATGGGAGCTATAGGATATAGTAGTCCGATTTTCAAAAAAAAAAAAAATTAAGAAACATTGAAGAGTAATATGAAATGGCTGTATCTCAAATTTGATCAAATTCTGTTGAAAACTGAAAAAGCAATAATTTTTGATTTTATTAATTTCTCGATCGTTCCTATGGAAGCTATGGGATACAGTAGTCCGATTTTAATCAAATTGTACACAAAATTGAAGAGTAATATAAAATGGCTGTAATGTAAAATGGCAATAATTTTTAATTGTATTAATTTCTCGATCGTTCCTATGGAGGCTATAGGATGCAGTAGTCCAATTTTAATCAAATTGTACACAAAATTGTAGATTAATATGAAATAGCTATATCTCAAATTTGATCAAATTCTGTTGAAAACTGAAAAAGTTATAATGTTTAATTGTATTTTTCCAATAGGAGCTGTATGATATAGTAATCCGAATTTCATAAAATTTCACAAAAAGTTGTAGAGTAATATGAAATGGCTATTTCTAAAATTTGATCAAATTCTGTTGAAAACTGAAAAACAATAATTTTTAATTTATTTATTTCTCGATCGTTCCTATGGGAGCTATAGGATATAGTAGTCCGATTTTCAAAAAAAAAAAATTAAGCAACATTGAAGAGTAATATGAAATGGCTATATCTCAAATTTGATCAAATTCAGTTTAAAACTGAAAAAGCAATAATTTTTAATTGTATTAATTTCTCGATCGTTCCTATGGAAGCTATGGGACACAGTAGTCCGATTTTAATCAAGTTGTTTACAAAATTTTAGAGTAATATAAAATGGCTGTAACTTAAATTTGATTAAAATCTGTTGAAAACTGAAAAGTTTTAATTTTTTATTGTATTAATTTCTCGATCGTTCCAATGGGAGCTGTATGGTAAAGTAATCCGATTTTCATAAAATTTTACAAAAAATTGTAGAGTAATATGAAATGGCTATATCTAAAATTTGATCAAATTCTGTTGAAAACTGAAAAAGCAATAATTTTTAAATGTATTAATTTCTCGATCGTTCCTATGGGAGCTATAGGATATAGTAGTCCGATTTAAAAAAAAAAATAAATAAGCAACATTGAAGAGTTATATAAAATGGCTATATCTCAAATTTGATTAAATTCAGTTTAAAACTGAAAAAGCAATAACTTTTAATTGTATTAATTTCTTTATCGTTGAAATGGAATCTATGGGATACAGTAGTCCGATTTTAATCAAATTGTACACAAAATTGAAGAGTAATATGAAATGGCTGTAACTTAAATTTGATGAAAATCTGTTGAAAACTGAAAAGTTTTAATTTTTTATTGTATTAATTTCTCGATCGTTCCAATGGGAGCTGTATGGTAAAGTAATCCGATTTTCATAAAATTTTACAAAAAATTGTAGAGTAATATGAAATGGCTATATCTAAAATTTGATCAAATTCTGTTGAAAACTGAAAAAGCAATAATTTTTAAATGTATTAATTTCTCGATCGTTCCTATGGGAGCTATAGGATATAGTAGCCCGATTTAAAAAGAAAAAAATAAATAAGCAACATTGAAGAGTAATATAAAATGGCTATATCTCAAATTTGATTAAATTCAGTTTAAAACTGAAAAAGCAATAACTTTTAATTGAATTAATTTCTTTATCGTTGAAATGGAATCTATGGGATACAGTAGTCCGATTTTAATCAAATTGTACACAAAATTGAAGAGTAATATGAAATGGCTGTAACTTAAATTTGATGAAAATCTGTTGAAAACTGAAAAGTTTTAATTTTTTATTGTATTAATTTCTCGATCGTTCCAATGGGAGCTGTATGGTAAAGTAATCCGATTTTCATAAAATTTTACAAAAAATTGTAGAGTAATATGAAATGGCTATATCTAAAATTTGATCAAATTCTGTTGAAAACTGAAAAAGCAATAATTTTTAAATGTATTAATTTCTCGATCGTTCCTATGGGAGCTATGGGATATAGTAGCCCGATTTAAAAAAAAAAAAATAAATAAGCAACATTGAAGAGTAATATAAAATGGCTATATCTCAAATTTGATTAAATTCAGTTTAAAACTGAAAAAGCAATAACTTTTAATTGTATTAATTTCTTTATCGTTGAAATGGAATCTATGGGATACAGTAGTCCGATTTTAATCAAATTGTACACAAAATTGAAGAGTAATATGAAATGGCTGTAACTTAAATTTGATGAAAATCTGTTGAAAACTGAAAAGTTTTAATTTTTTATTGTATTAATTTCTCGATCGTTCCAATGGAAGCTGTATGGTAAAGTAATCCGATTTTCATAAAATTTTACAAAAAATTGTAGAGTAATATGAAATGGCTATATCTAAAATTTGATCAAATTCTGTTGAAAACTGAAAAAGCAATAATTTTTAAATGTATTAATTTCTCGATCGTTCCTATGGGAGCTATGGGATATAGTAGTCCAATTTTAATCAAATTGTGCACAAAATTGTAGAATAATATGAAATGGCTATATCTCAAATTTGATCAAATTCTGTTGAAAATTGAACAAGTTGTAATTTTAAATTTTAGTAATTTCTCGATTGTTCCTATGGAGGCTATAGGATACAGTAGTCCAATTTTAATCAAATTGTACACAAAATTGTAGATTAATATGAAATGGTTATATCTCAAATTTGATCAAATTCTGTTGAAAACTGAAAAAGTTATAATGTTTAATTATATTTTTCCAATAGGAGCTGTATGATATAGTAATCCGATTTTCATAAAATTTCACAAAAAATTGTAGAGTAATATGAAATGGCTATATCTAAAATGTGATCAAATTCTGTTGAAAACTGAAAAACAATAATTTTTAATTTATTTATTTCTCGATCGTTCCTATGGGAGCTATAGGATATAGCAGTCCGATTTTGAAAAAAAAAAAAAAATTAAGCAAAATTGAAGAGTAATATGAAATGGCTGTATCTCAAATTTGATCAAATTCAGTTTAAAACCGAAAAAGCAATAAGTTTTAATTGTATTAATTTCTCGATCGTTCCTATGGAAGCTATGGGATAAAGTAGTCCGATTTTAATGAAATTGAACACAAAATTGAAAAGTAATATGAAATGGCTGTAACTTAAATTTGATAAAAATCTGTTGAAAACTGAAAAATTTATAATTTTTAATTGTATTAATTTCTCGATCGTTCGAATGGAAGCTGTATGGTAAAGTAATCCGATTTTCATAAAATTTTACAAAAAATTTTAGAGTAATATGAAATGGCTATATCTAAAATTTGATCAAATTCTGTTGAAAACTGAAAAAGCAATAATTTTTAAATGTATTAATTTCTCGATCGTTCCTATGGGAGCTATAGGATATAGTAGTCCGATTTAAAAAAAAAAAAATAAATAAGCAACATTGAAGAGTAATATAAAATGGCTATATCTCAAATTTGATTAAATTCAGTTTAAAACTGAAAAAGCAATAACTTTTAATTGTATTAATTTCTGGATCGTTGAAATGGAATCTATGGGATACAGTAGTCCGATTTTAATCAAATTGTACACAAAATTTAAGAGTAATATGAAATGGCTGTAATGTAAAATGGCAATAATTTTTAATTGTATTAATTTCTCGATTGTTCCTATGGAGGCTATAGGATACAGTAGTCCAATTTTAATCAAATTGTACACAAAATTGTAGATTAATATGAAATGGCTATATCTCAAATTTGATCAAATTCTGTTGAAAACTGAAAAAGTTATAATGTTTAATTGTATTTTTCCAATAGGAGCTGTATGATATAGTAATCCGATTTTCATAAAATTTCACAAAAAGTTGTAGAGTAATATGAAATGGCTATTTCTAAAATTTGATCAAATTCTGTTGAAAACTGAAAAACAATAATTTTTAATTTATTTATTTCTCGATCGTTCCTATGGGAGCTATAGGATATAGTAGTCCGATTTTCAAAAAAAAAAAATTAAGCAACATTGAAGAGTAATATGAAATGGCTATATCTCAAATTTGATCAAATTCAGTTTAAAACTGAAAAAGCAATAATTTTTAATTGTATTAATTTCTCGATCGTTCCTATGGAAGCTATGGGACACAGTAGTCCGATTTTAATCAAGTTGTTTACAAAATTTTAGAGTAATATAAAATGGCTGTAACTTAAATTTGATTAAAATCTGTTGAAAACTGAAAAGTTTTAATTTTTTATTGTATTAATTTCTCGATCGTTCCAATGGGAGCTGTATGGTAAAGTAATCCGATTTTCATAAAATTTTACAAAAAATTGTAGAGTAATATGAAATGGCTATATCTAAAATTTGATCAAATTCTGTTGAAAACTGAAAAAGCAATAATTTTTAAATGTATTAATTTCTCGATCGTCCCTATGGGAGCTATAGGATATAGTAGTCCGATTTAAAAAAAAAAATAAATAAGCAACATTGAAGAGTTATATAAAATGGCTATATCTCAAATTTGATTAAATTCAGTTTAAAACTGAAAAAGCAATAACTTTTAATTGTATTAATTTCTTTATCGTTGAAATGGAATCTATGGGATACAGTAGTCCGATTTTAATCAAATTGTACACAAAATTGAAGAGTAATATGAAATGGCTGTAACTTAAATTTGATGAAAATCTGTTGAAAACTGAAAAGTTTTAATTTTTTATTGTATTAATTTCTCGATCGTTCCAATGGGAGCTGTATGGTAAAGTAATCCGATTTTCATAAAATTTTACAAAAAATTGTAGAGTAATATGAAATGGCTATATCTAAAATTTGATCAAATTCTGTTGAAAACTGAAAAAGCAATAATTTTTAAATGTATTAATTTCTCGATCGTTCCTATGGGAGCTATAGGATATAGTAGCCCGATTTAAAAAGAAAAAAATAAATAAGCAACATTGAAGAGTAATATAAAATGGCTATATCTCAAATTTGATTAAATTCAGTTTAAAACTGAAAAAGCAATAACTTTTAATTGAATTAATTTCTTTATCGTTGAAATGGAATCTATGGGATACAGTAGTCCGATTTTAATCAAATTGTACACAAAATTGAAGAGTAATATGAAATGGCTGTAACTTAAATTTGATGAAAATCTGTTGAAAACTGAAAAGTTTTAATTTTTTATTGTATTAATTTCTCGATCGTTCCAATGGGAGCTGTATGGTAAAGTAATCCGATTTTCATAAAATTTTACAAAAAATTGTAGAGTAATATGAAATGGCTATATCTAAAATTTGATCAAATTCTGTTGAAAACTGAAAAAGCAATAATTTTTAAATGTATTAATTTCTCGATCGTTCCTATGGGAGCTATGGGATATAGTAGCCCGATTTAAAAAAAAAAAAATAAATAAGCAACATTGAAGAGTAATATAAAATGGCTATATCTCAAATTTGATTAAATTCAGTTTAAAACTGAAAAAGCAATAACTTTTAATTGTATTAATTTCTTTATCGTTGAAATGGAATCTATGGGATACAGTAGTCCGATTTTAATCAAATTGTACACAAAATTGAAGAGTAATATGAAATGGCTGTAACTTAAATTTGATGAAAATCTGTTGAAAACTGAAAAGTTTTAATTTTTTATTGTATTAATTTCTCGATCGTTCCAATGGGAGCTGTATGGTAAAGTAATCCGATTTTCATAAAATTTTACAAAAAATTGTAGAGTAATATGAAATGGCTATATCTAAAATTTGATCAAATTCTGTTGAAAACTGAAAAAGCAATAATTTTTAAATGTATTAATTTCTCGATCGTTCCTATGGGAGCTATGGGATATAGTAGCCCGATTTAAAAAAAAAAAAATAAATAAGCAACATTGAAGAGTAATATAAAATGGCTATATCTCAAATTTGATTAAATTCAGTTTAAAACTGAAAAAGCAATAACTTTTAATTGTATTAATTTCTTTATCGTTGAAATGGAATCTATGGGATACAGTAGTCCGATTTTAATCAAATTGTACACAAAATTGAAGAGTAATATGAAATGGCTGTAACTTAAATTTGATGAAAATCTGTTGAAAACTGAAAAGTTTTAATTTTTTATTGTATTAATTTCTCGATCGTTCCAATGGAAGCTGTATGGTAAAGTAATCCGATTTTCATAAAATTTTACAAAAAATTGTAGAGTAATATGAAATGGCTATATCTAAAATTTGATCAAATTCTGTTGAAAACTGAAAAAGCAATAATTTTTAAATGTATTAATTTCTCGATCGTTCCTATGGGAGCTATGGGATATAGTAGTCCAATTTTAATCAAATTGTGCACAAAATTGTAGAATAATATGAAATGGCTATATCTCAAATTTGATCAAATTCTGTTGAAAATTGAACAAGTTGTAATTTTAAATTTTAGTAATTTCTCGATTGTTCCTATGGAGGCTATAGGATACAGTAGTCCAATTTTAATCAAATTGTACACAAAATTGTAGATTAATATGAAATGGTTATATCTCAAATTTGATCAAATTCTGTTGAAAACTGAAAAAGTTATAATGTTTAATTATATTTTTCCAATAGGAGCTGTATGATATAGTAATCCGATTTTCATAAAATTTCACAAAAAATTGTAGAGTAATATGAAATGGCTATATCTAAAATGTGATCAAATTCTGTTGAAAACTGAAAAACAATAATTTTTAATTTATTTATTTCTCGATCGTTCCTATGGGAGCTATAGGATATAGCAGTCCGATTTTGAAAAAAAAAAAAAAAATTAAGCAAAATTGAAGAGTAATATGAAATGGCTGTATCTCAAATTTGATCAAATTCAGTTTAAAACCGAAAAAGCAATAAGTTTTAATTGTATTAATTTCTCGATCGTTCCTATGGAAGCTATGGGATAAAGTAGTCCGATTTTAATGAAATTGAACACAAAATTGAAAAGTAATATGAAATGGCTGTAACTTAAATTTGATAAAAATCTGTTGAAAACTGAAAAATTTATAATTTTTAATTGTATTAATTTCTCGATCGTTCGAATGGAAGCTGTATGGTAAAGTAATCCGATTTTCATAAAATTTTACAAAAAATTTTAGAGTAATATGAAATGGCTATATCTAAAATTTGATCAAATTCTGTTGAAAACTGAAAAAGCAATAATTTTTAAATGTATTAATTTCTCGATCGTTCCTATGGGAGCTATAGGATATAGTAGTCCGATTTAAAAAAAAAAAAATAAATAAGCAACATTGAAGAGTAATATAAAATGGCTATATCTCAAATTTGATTAAATTCAGTTTAAAACTGAAAAAGCAATAACTTTTAATTGTATTAATTTCTGGATCGTTGAAATGGAATCTATGGGATACAGTAGTCCGATTTTAATCAAATTGTACACAAAATTTAAGAGTAATATGAAATGGCTGTAATGTAAAATGGCAATAATTTTTAATTGTATTAATTTCTCGATTGTTCCTATGGAGGCTATAGGATACAGTAGTCCAATTTTAATCAAATTGTACACAAAATTGTAGATTAATATGAAATGGCTATATCTCAAATTTGATCAAATTCTGTTGAAAACTGAAAAAGTTATAATGTTTAATTGTATTTTTCCAATAGGAGCTGTATGATATAGTAATCCGATTTTCATAAAATTTCACAAAAAGTTGTAGAGTAATATGAAATGGCTATTTCTAAAATTTGATCAAATTCTGTTGAAAACTGAAAAACAATAATTTTTAATTTATTTATTTCTCGATCGTTCCTATGGGAGCTATAGGATATAGTAGTCCGATTTTCAAAAAAAAAAAAATTAAGCAACATTGAAGAGTAATATGAAATGGCTATATCTCAAATTTGATCAAATTCAGTTTAAAACTGAAAAAGCAATAATTTTTAATTGTATTAATTTCTCGATCGTTCCTATGGAAGCTATGGGACACAGTAGTCCGATTTTAATCAAGTTGTTTACAAAATTTTAGAGTAATATAAAATGGCTGTAACTTAAATTTGATTAAAATCTGTTGAAAACTGAAAAGTTTTAATTTTTTATTGTATTAATTTCTCGATCGTTCCAATGGGAGCTGTATGGTAAAGTAATCCGATTTTCATAAAATTTTACAAAAAATTGTAGAGTGATATGAAATGGCTATATCTAAAATTTGATCAAATTCTGTTGAAAACTGAAAAAGCAATAATTTTTAAATGTATTAATTTCTCGATCGTCCCTATGGGAGCTATAGGATATAGTAGTCCGATTTAAAAAAAAAAATAAATAAGCAACATTGAAGAGTTATATAAAATGGCTATATCTCAAATTTGATTAAATTCAGTTTAAAACTGAAAAAGCAATAACTTTTAATTGTATTAATTTCTTTATCGTTGAAATGGAATCTATGGGATACAGTAGTCCGATTTTAATCAAATTGTACACAAAATTGAAGAGTAATATGAAATGGCTGTAACTTAAATTTGATGAAAATCTGTTGAAAACTGAAAAGTTTTAATTTTTTATTGTATTAATTTCTCGATCGTTCCAATGGGAGCTGTATGGTAAAGTAATCCGATTTTCATAAAATTTTACAAAAAATTGTAGAGTAATATGAAATGGCTATATCTAAAATTTGATCAAATTCTGTTGAAAACTGAAAAAGCAATAATTTTTAAATGTATTAATTTCTCGATCGTTCCTATGGGAGCTATAGGATATAGTAGCCCGATTTAAAAAGAAAAAAATAAATAAGCAACATTGAAGAGTAATATAAAATGGCTATATCTCAAATTTGATTAAATTCAGTTTAAAACTGAAAAAGCAATAACTTTTAATTGAATTAATTTCTTTATCGTTGAAATGGAATCTATGGGATACAGTAGTCCGATTTTAATCAAATTGTACACAAAATTGAAGAGTAATATGAAATGGCTGTAACTTAAATTTGATGAAAATCTGTTGAAAACTGAAAAGTTTTAATTTTTTATTGTATTAATTTCTCGATCGTTCCAATGGGAGCTGTATGGTAAAGTAATCCGATTTTCATAAAATTTTACAAAAAATTGTAGAGTAATATGAAATGGCTATATCTAAAATTTGATCAAATTCTGTTGAAAACTGAAAAAGCAATAATTTTTAAATGTATTAATTTCTCGATCGTTCCTATGGGAGCTATGGGATATAGTAGCCCGATTTAAAAAAAAAAAATAAATAAGCAACATTGAAGAGTAATATAAAATGGCTATATCTCAAATTTGATTAAATTCAGTTTAAAACTGAAAAAGCAATAACTTTTAATTGTATTAATTTCTTTATCGTTGAAATGGAATCTATGGGATACAGTAGTCCGATTTTAATCAAATTGTACACAAAATTGAAGAGTAATATGAAATGGCTGTAACTTAAATTTGATGAAAATCTGTTGAAAACTGAAAAGTTTTAATTTTTTATTGTATTAATTTCTCGATCGTTCCAATGGGAGCTGTATGGTAAAGTAATCCGATTTTCATAAAATTTTACAAAAAATTGTAGAGTAATATGAAATGGCTATATCTAAAATTTGATCAAATTCTGTTGAAAACTGAAAAAGCAATAATTTTTAAATGTATTAATTTCTCGATCGTTCCTATGGGAGCTATAGGATATAGTAGTCCGATTTAAAAAAAAAAATAAATAAGCAACATTGAAGAGTTATATAAAATGGCTATATCTCAAATTTGATTAAATTCAGTTTAAAACTGAAAAAGCAATAACTTTTAATTGTATTAATTTCTTTATCGTTGAAATGGAATCTATGGGATACAGTAGTCCGATTTTAATCAAATTGTACACAAAATTGAAGAGTAATATGAAATGGCTGTAACTTAAATTTGATGAAAATCTGTTGAAAACTGAAAAGTTTTAATTTTTTATTGTATTAATTTCTCGATCGTTCCAATGGAAGCTGTATGGTAAAGTAATCCGATTTTCATAAAATTTTACAAAAAATTGTAGAGTAATATGAAATGGCTATATCTAAAATTTGATCAAATTCTGTTGAAAACTGAAAAAGCAATAATTTTTAAATGTATTAATTTCTCGATCGTTCCTATGGGAGCTATGGGATATAGTAGTCCAATTTTAATCAAATTGTGCACAAAATTGTAGAATAATATGAAATGGCTATATCTCAAATTTGATCAAATTCTGTTGAAAATTGAACAAGTTGTAATTTTAAATTTTAGTAATTTCTCGATTGTTCCTATGGAGGCTATAGGATACAGTAGTCCAATTTTAATCAAATTGTACACAAAATTGTAGATTAATATGAAATGGTTATATCTCAAATTTGATCAAATTCTGTTGAAAACTGAAAAAGTTATAATGTTTAATTATATTTTTCCAATAGGAGCTGTATGATATAGTAATCCGATTTTCATAAAATTTCACAAAAAATTGTAGAGTAATATGAAATGGCTATATCTAAAATGTGATCAAATTCTGTTGAAAACTGAAAAACAATAATTTTTAATTTATTTATTTCTCGATCGTTCCTATGGGAGCTATAGGATATAGCAGTCCGATTTTGAAAAAAAAAAAAAAAATTAAGCAAAATTGAAGAGTAATATGAAATGGCTGTATCTCAAATTTGATCAAATTCAGTTTAAAACCGAAAAAGCAATAAGTTTTAATTGTATTAATTTCTCGATCGTTCCTATGGAAGCTATGGGATAAAGTAGTCCGATTTTAATGAAATTGAACACAAAATTGAAAAGTAATATGAAATGGCTGTAACTTAAATTTGATAAAAATCTGTTGAAAACTGAAAAATTTATAATTTTTAATTGTATTAATTTCTCGATCGTTCGAATGGAAGCTGTATGGTAAAGTAATCCGATTTTCATAAAATTTTACAAAAAATTTTAGAGTAATATGAAATGGCTATATCTAAAATTTGATCAAATTCTGTTGAAAACTGAAAAAGCAATAATTTTTAAATGTATTAATTTCTCGATCGTTCCTATGGGAGCTATAGGATATAGTAGTCCGATTTAAAAAAAAAAAAATAAATAAGCAACATTGAAGAGTAATATAAAATGGCTATATCTCAAATTTGATTAAATTCAGTTTAAAACTGAAAAAGCAATAACTTTTAATTGTATTAATTTCTGGATCGTTGAAATGGAATCTATGGGATACAGTAGTCCGATTTTAATCAAATTGTACACAAAATTGAAGAGTAATATGAAATGGCTGTAATGTAAAATGGCAATAATTTTTAATTGTATTAATTTCTCGATTGTTCCTATGGAGGCTATAGGATACAGTAGTCCAATTTTAATCAAATTGTACACAAAATTGTAGATTAATATGAAATGGCTATATCTCAAATTTGATCAAATTCTGTTGAAAACTGAAAAAGTTATAATGTTTAATTGTATTTTTCCAATAGGAGCTGTATGATATAGTAATCCGATTTTCATAAAATTTCACAAAAAGTTGTAGAGTAATATGAAATGGCTATTTCTAAAATTTGATCAAATTCTGTTGAAAACTGAAAAACAATAATTTTTAATTTATTTATTTCTCGATCGTTCCTATGGGAGCTATAGGATATAGTAGTCCGATTTTCAAAAAAAAAAAATTAAGCAACATTGAAGAGTAATATGAAATGGCTATATCTCAAATTTGATCAAATTCAGTTTAAAACTGAAAAAGCAATAATTTTTAATTGTATTAATTTCTCGATCGTTCCTATGGAAGCTATGGGACACAGTAGTCCGATTTTAATCAAGTTGTTTACAAAATTTTAGAGTAATATAAAATGGCTGTAACTTAAATTTGATTAAAATCTGTTGAAAACTGAAAAGTTTTAATTTTTTATTGTATTAATTTCTCGATCGTTCCAATGGGAGCTGTATGGTAAAGTAATCCGATTTTCATAAAATTTTACAAAAAATTGTAGAGTAATATGAAATGGCTATATCTAAAATTTGATCAAATTCTGTTGAAAACTGAAAAAGCAATAATTTTTAAATGTATTAATTTCTCGATCGTTCCTATGGGAGCTATAGGATATAGTAGTCCGATTTAAAAAAAAAAATAAATAAGCAACATTGAAGAGTAATATAAAATGGCTATATCTCAAATTTGATTAAATTCAGTATAAAACTGAAAAAGCAATAACTTTTAATTGTATTAATTTCTTTATCGTTGAAATGGAATCTATGGGATACAGTAGTCCGATTTTAATCAAATTGTACACAAAATTGAAGAGTAATATGAAATGGCTGTAACTTAAATTTGATGAAAATCTGTTGAAAACTGAAAAGTTTTAATTTTTTATTGTATTAATTTCTCGATCGTTCCAATGGGAGCTGTATGGTAAAGTAATCCGATTTTCATAAAATTTTACAAAAAATTGTAGAGTAATATGAAATGGCTATATCTAAAATTTGATCAAATTCTGTTGAAAACTGAAAAAGCAATAATTTTTAAATGTATTAATTTCTCGATCGTTCCTATGGGAGCTATAGGATATAGTAGCCCGATTTAAAAAAAAAAAATAAATAAGCAACATTGAAGAGTAATATAAAATGGCTATATCTCAAATTTGATTAAATTCAGTTTAAAACTGAAAAAGCAATAACTTTTAATTGAATTAATTTCTTTATCGTTGAAATGGAATCTATGGGATACAGTAGTCCGATTTTAATCAAATTGTACACAAAATTGAAGAGTAATATGAAATGGCTGTAACTTAAATTTGATGAAAATCTGTTGAAAACTGAAAAGTTTTAATTTTTTATTGTATTAATTTCTCGATCGTTCCAATGGGAGCTGTATGGTAAAGTAATCCGATTTTCATAAAATTTTACAAAAAATTGTAGAGTAATATGAAATGGCTATATCTAAAATTTGATCAAATTCTGTTGAAAACTGAAAAAGCAATAATTTTTAAATGTATTAATTTCTCGATCGTTCCTATGGGAGCTATGGGATATAGTAGCCCGATTAAAAAAAAAAAAATAAATAAGCAACATTGAAGAGTAATATAAAATGGCTATATCTCAAATTTGATTAAATTCAGTTTAAAACTGAAAAAGCAATAACTTTTAATTGTATTAATTTCTTTATCGTTGAAATGGAATCTATGGGATACAGTAGTCCGATTTTAATCAAATTGTACACAAAATTGAAGAGTAATATGAAATGGCTGTAACTTAAATTTGATGAAAATCTGTTGAAAACTGAAAAGTTTTAATTTTTTATTGTATTAATTTCTCGATCGTTCCAATGGGAGCTGTATGGTAAAGTAATCCGATTTTCATAAAATTTTACAAAAAATTGTAGAGTAATATGAAATGGCTATATCTAAAATTTGATCAAATTCTGTTGAAAACTGAAAAATTTATAATTTTTAATTGTATTAATTTCTCGATCGTTCGAATGGAAGCTGTATGGTAAAGTAATCCGATTTTCATAAAATTTTACAAAAAATTTTAGAGTAATATGAAATGGCTATATCTAAAATGTGATCAAATTCTGTTGAAAACTGAAAAACAATAATTTTTAATTTATTTATTTCTCGATCGTTCCTATGGGAGCTATAGGATATAGCAGTCCGATTTTCAAAAAAAAAAAAAAAATTAAGCAAAATTGAAGAGTAATATGAAATGGCTGTATCTCAAATTTGATCAAATTCAGTTTAAAACCGAAAAAGCAATAAGTTTTAATTGTATTAATTTCTCGATCGTTCCTATGGAAGCTATGGGATAAAGTAGTCCGATTTTAATGAAATTGAACACAAAATTGAAAAGTAATATGAAATGGCTGTAACTTAAATTTGATAAAAATCTGTTGAAAACTGAAAAATTTATAATTTTTAATTGTATTAATTTCTCGATCGTTCGAATGGAAGCTGTATGGTAAAGTAATCCGATTTTCATAAAATTTTACAAAAAATTTTAGAGTAATATGAAATGGCTATATCTAAAATTTGATCAAATTCTGTTGAAAACTGAAAAAGCAATAATTTTTAAATGTATTAATTTCTCGATCGTTCCTATGGGAGCTATAGGATATAGTAGTCCGATTTAAAAAAAAAAATAAATAAGCAACATTGAAGAGTAATATAAAATGGCTATATCTCAAATTTGATTAAATTCAGTTTAAAACTGAAAAAGCAATAACTTTTAATTGTATTAATTTCTGGATCGTTGAAATGGAATCTATGGGATACAGTAGTCCGATTTTAATCAAATTGTACACAAAATTGAAGAGTAATATGAAATGGCTGTAATGTAAAATGGCAATAATTTTTAATTGTATTAATTTCTCGATTGTTCCTATGGAGGCTATAGGATACAGTAGTCCAATTTTAATCAAATTGTACACAAAATTGTAGATTAATATGAAATGGCTATATCTCAAATTTGATCAAATTCTGTTGAAAACTGAAAAAGTTATAATGTTTAATTGTATTTTTCCAATAGGAGCTGTATGATATAGTAATCCGATTTTCATAAAATTTCACAAAAAATTGTAGAGTAATATGAAATGGCTATATCTAAAATATGATCAAATTCTGTTGAAAACTGAAAAACAATAATTTTTAATTTATTTATTTCTCGATCGTTCCTATGGGAGCTATAGGATATAGTAGTCCGATTTTCAAAAAAAAAAAAAAAAAAATTAAGAAACATTGAAGAGTAATATGAAATGGCTATATCTCAAA
Source organism: Drosophila serrata (assembly GCF_035046125.1). NCBI lineage: Eukaryota > Metazoa > Arthropoda > Insecta > Diptera > Drosophilidae > Drosophila > Drosophila serrata. The sequence goes on from NW_028257051.1 coordinate 146,640, forward strand.
TTTGATCAAATTCTGTTGAAAATTGAAAAAGCAATAATTTTTAAATGTATTAATTTCTCGATTGTTCCTATGGAGGCTATAGGATACAGTAGTCCAATTTTAATCAAATTGTACACAAAATTGTAAATTAATATGAAATGGCTATATCTCAAACTTGATCAAATTCTGTTGAAAACTGAAAAAGTTATAATGTTTAATTGTATTTTTCCAATAGGAGCTGTATGATATAGTAATCCGATTTTCATAAAATTTCACAAAAAATTGTAGAGTAATGTGAAATGGCTATATCTAAAATTTGATCAAATTCTGTTGAAAACTGAAAAACAATAATTTTTAATTCATTTATTTCTCGATCGCTCCTATGGGAGCTATAGGATATAGTAGTCCGATTTTCAAAAAAAAAAAAAAAAATTAAGAAACATTGAAGAGTAATATGAAATGGCTATATCTAAAATTTGATCAAATTCTGTTGAAAACTGAAAAAGCAATAATTTTTAAATGTATTAATTTCTCGATCGTTCCTATGGGAGCTATAGGATATAGTAGTCCGATTTTCAAAAAAAAAAATTAAGCAACATTGAAGAGTAATATGAAATGGCTATATCTCAAATTTGATCAAATTCAGTTTAAAACTGAAAAAGCAATAATTTTTAATTGTATTAATTTCTCGATCGTTCCTATGGAAGCTATGGGACACAGTAGTCCGATTTTAATCAAGTTGTTTACAAAATTTTAGAGTAATATAAAATGGCTGTAACTTAAATTTGATGAAAATCTGTTGAAAACTGAAAAGTTTTAATTTTTTATTGTATTAATTTCTCGATCGTTCCAATGGGAGCTGTATGGTAAAGTAATCCGATTTTCATAAAATTTCAAAAAAATTGTAGAGTAATATGAAATGGCTATATCTAAAATATGATCAAATTCTGTTGAAAACTGAAAAACAATAATTTTTAATTTATTTATTTCTCGATCGTTCCTATGGGAGCTATAGGATATAGTAGTCCGATTTTCAAAAAAAAAAAAAAAAATTAAGAAACATTGAAGAGTAATATGAAATGGCTATATCTCAAATTTGATCAAATTCTGTTGAAAATTGAAAAAGCAATAATTTTTAAATGTATTAATTTCTCGATTGTTCCTATGGAGGCTATAGGATACAGTAGTCCAATTTTAATCAAATTGTACACAAAATTGTAAATTAATATGAAATGGCTATATCTCAAACTTGATCAAATTCTGTTGAAAACTGAAAAAGTTATAATGTTTAATTGTATTTTTCCAATAGGAGCTGTATGATATAGTAATCCGATTTTCATAAAATTTCACAAAAAATTGTAGAGTAATATGAAATGGCTATATCTAAAATATGATCAAATTCTGTTGAAAACTGAAAAACAATAATTTTTAATTTATTTATTTCTCGATCGTTCCTATGGGAGCTATAGGATATAGTAGTCCGATTTTCAAAAAAAAAAAAAATTAAGCAAAATTGAAGAGTAATATGAAATGGCTGTATCTCAAATTTGATCAAATTCAGTTTAAAACCGAAAAAGCAATAAGTTTTAATTGTATTAATTTCTCGATCGTTCCTATGGAAGCTATGGGATAAAGTCGTCCGATTTTAAGGAAATTGAACACAAAATTGAAAAGTAATATGAAATGGCTGTAACTTAAATTTGATAAAAATCTGTTGAAAACTGAAAAATTTATAATTTTTAATTGTATTAATTTCTCGATCGTTCGAATGGAAGCTGTATGGTAAAGTAATCCGATTTTCATAAAATTTTACAATAAATTTTAGAGTAATATGAAATGGCTATATCTCAAATTTGATCAAATTCTGTTGAAAACTGAAAAAGCAATAATTTTTAATTTTTTTAATTTCTCGATCGTTCCTATGGGAGCTATAGGAAATAGAAGTCCGATTTTAATCAAGTTGTACACAAAATTGTAGATTAATATAAAATGGCTGTAACTTAAATTTGATGAAAATGTGTTGAAAACTGAAAAAGTTATAATTTTTAATTGTATTAATTACTCGATCGTTCGAATGGAAGCTGTATGGTAAAGTAATCCGATTTTCATAAAATTTTACAAAAAATTGTAGAGTAATGTGAAATGGCTATATCTAAAATTTGATCAAATTCTGTTAAAAACTGAAAAAAAACAATAATTTTTAATTCATTTATTTCTCGATCGCTCCTATGGGAGCTATAGGATATAGTAGTCCGATTTTCAAAAAAAAAAAAAAATTAAGAAACATTGAAGAGTAATATGAAATGGCTATATCTCAAATTTGATCAAATTCAGTTTAAAACTGAAAAAGCAATAAGTTTTAATTGTATTAATTTCTCGATCGTTCCTATGGAAGCTATGGGATAAAGTAGTCCGATTTTAATCAAATTGAACACAAAATTGAAAAGTAATATGAAATGGCTGTAACTTAAATTTGATAAAAATCTGTTGAAAACTGAAAAAGTTATAATGTTTAATTGAATTTATCTCTCGATCAATAGGAGCTGTATGATATAGTAATCCGCTTTTCATAAAATTTTACAAAAAATTGTAGATTAATATGAAATGGCTATATCTAAAATTTGATCAAATTCTGTTGAAAACTGAAAAACAATTTTTAATTTTATTAATATCTCGATCGTTCCTATGGGAGCTATAGGATATAGTAGTCCGATTTTAATCAAGTTGTACACAAAATTGTAGATTAATATAAAATGGCTGTAACTTAAATTTGATGAAAATGTGTTGAAAACTGAAAAAGTTATAATTTTTAATTGTATTAATTACTCGATCGTTCGAATGGAAGCTGTATGGTAAAGTAATCCGATTTTCATAAAATTTTACACAAAAATTGTAGAGTAATGTGAAATGGCTATATCTAAAATTTGATCAAATTCTGTTGAAAACTGAAAAACAATAATTTTTAATTCATTTATTTCTCGATCGCTCCTATGGGAGCTATAGGATATAGTAGTCCGATTTTCAAAAAAAAAAAAAAAAAATTAAGAAACATTGAAGAGTAATATGAAATGGCTATATCTCAAATTTGATCAAATTCAGTTTAAAACTGAAAAAGCAATAATTTTTAATTGTATTAATTTCTCGATCGTTCCTATGGAAGCTATGGGATACAGTAGTCCGATTTTAATCAAATTGTACACAAAATTGAAGAGTAATATAAAATGGCTGTAATGTAAAATGGCAATAATTTTTAATTGTATTAATTTCTCGATCGTTCCTATGGAGGCTATAGGATGCAGTAGTCCAATTTTAATCAAATTGTACACAAAATTGTAGATTAATATGAAATAGCTATATCTCAAATTTGATCAAATTCTGTTGAAAACTGAAAAAGTTATAATGTTTAATTGTATTTTTCCAATAGGAGCTGTATGATATAGTAATCCGAATTTCATAAAATTTCACAAAAAGTTGTAGAGTAATATGAAATGGCTATTTCTAAAATTTGATCAAATTCTGTTGAAAACTGAAAAACAATAATTTTTAATTGTATTAATTTCTCGATCGTTCCTATGGAAGCTATGGGACACAGTAGTCCGATTTTAATCAAGTTGTTTACAAAATTTTAGAGTAATATAAAATGGATGTAACTTAAATTTGATGAAAATCTGTTGAAAACTGAAAAGTTTTAATTTTTTATTGTATTAATTTCTCGATCGTTCCAATGGGAGCTGTATGGTAAAGTAATCCGATTTTCATAAAATTTTACAAAAAATTGTAGAGTAATATGAAATGGCTATATCTAAAATTTGATCAAATTCTGTTGAAAACTGAAAAAGCAATAATTTTTAAATGTATTAATTTCTCGATCGTTCCTATGGGAGCTATAGGATAGTATAGTATAGGATATAGTAGTCCGATTTAAAAAAAAAAATAAATAAGCAACATTGAAGAGTAATATAATATGGCTATATCTCAAATTTGATTAAATTCAGTTTAAAACTGAAAAAGCAATAATTTTTAATTGTATTAATTTCTCGATCGTTCCTATGGAAGCTATGGGACACAGTAGTCCGATTTTAATCAAGTTGTTTACAAAATTTTAGAGTAATATAAAATGGCTGTAACTTAAATTTGATGAAAATCTGTTGAAAACTGAAAAGTTTTAATTTTTTATTGTATTAATTTCTCGATCGTTCCAATGGGAGCTGTATGGTAAAGTAATCCGATTTTCATAAAATTTTACAAAAAATTGTAGAGTAATATGAAATGGCTATATCTAAAATTTGATCAAATTCTGTTGAAAACTGAAAAAGCAATAATTTTTAAATGTATTAATTTCTCGATCGTTCCTATGGGAGCTATAGGATAGTATAGTATAGGATATAGTAGTCCGATTTAAAAAAAAAAATAAATAAGCAACATTGAAGAGTAATATAATATGGCTATATCTCAAATTTGATTAAATTCAGTTTAAAACTGAAAAAGCAATAATTTTTAATTGTATTAATTTCTCGATCGTTCCTATGGAAGCTATGGGACACAGTAGTCCGATTTTAATCAAGTTGTTTACAAAATTTTAGAGTAATATAAAATGGCTGTAACTTAAATTTGATGAAAATCTGTTGAAAACTGAAAAGTTTTAATTTTTTATTGTATTAATTTCTCGATCGTTCCAATAGGAGCTGTATGGTAAAGTAATCCGATTTTCATAAAATTTTACAAAAAGTTGTAGAGTAATATGAAATGGCTATATCTAAAATTTGATCAAATTCTGTTGAAAACTGAAAAAGCAATAATTTTTAAATGTATTAATTTCTCGATCGTTCCTATGGGAGCTATAGGATAGTATAGTATAGGATATAGTAGTCCGATTTAAAAAAAAAAATAAATAAGCAACATTGAAGAGTAATATAATATGGCTATATCTCAAATTTGATTAAATTCAGTTTAAAACTGAAAAAGCAATAATTTTTAATTGTATTAATTTCTCGATCGTTCCTATGGAAGCTATGGGACACAGTAGTCCGATTTTAATCAAGTTGTTTACAAAATTTTAGAGTAATATAAAATGGCTGTAACTTAAATTTGATGAAAATCTGTTGAAAACTGAAAAGTTTTAATTTTTTATTGTATTAATTTCTCGATCGTTCCAATGGGAGCTGTATGGTAAAGTAATCCGATTTTCATAAAATTTTACAAAAAATTGTAGAGTAATGTGAAATGGCTATATCTAAAATTTGATCAAATTCTGTTGAAAACTGAAAAACAATAATTTTTAATTCATTTATTTCTCGATCGCTCCTATGGGAGCTATAGGATATAGTAGTCCGATTTTCAAAAAAAAAAAAAAAATTAAGAAACATTGAAGAGTAATATGAAATGGCTATATCTAAAATTTGATCAAATTCAGTTGAAAACTGAAAAAGCAATAATTTTTAAATGTATTAATTTCTCGATCGTTCCTATGGGAGCTATAGGATATAGTAGTCCGATTTTCAAAAAAAAAAAATTAAGCAACATTGAAGAGTAATATGAAATGGCTATATCTCAAATTTGATCAAATTCAGTTTAAAACTGAAAAAGCAATAATTTTTAATTGTATTAATTTCTCGATCGTTCCTATGGAAGCTATGGGACACAGTAGTCCGATTTTAATCAAGTTGTTTACAAAATTTTAGAGTAATATAAAATGGCTGTAACTTAAATTTGATGAAAATCTGTTGAAAACTGAAAAGTTTTAATTTTTTATTGTATTAATTTCTCGATCGTTCCAATGGGAGCTGTATGGTAAAGTAAACCGATTTTCATAAAATTTTACAAAAAATTGTAGAGTAATATGAAATGGCTATATCTAAAATTTGATCAAATTCTGTTGAAAACTGAAAAAGCAATAATTTTTAAATGTATTAATTTCTCGATCGTTCCTATGGGAGCTATAGGATAGTATAGTATAGGATATAGTAGTCCGATTTAAAATAAAAAATAAATAAGCAACATTGAAGAGTAATATAATATGGCTATATCTCAAATTTGATCAAATTCTGTTGAAAATTGAACAAGTTGTAATTTTAAATTTTAGTAATTTCTCGATTGTTCCTATGGAGGCTATAGGATACAGTAGTCCAATTTTAATCAAATTGTACACAAAATTGTAGATTAATATGAAATGGCTATATCTAAAATATGATCAAATTCTGTTGAAAACTGAAAAACAATAATTTTTAATTTATTTATTTCTCGATCGTTCCTATGGGAGCTATATATAAGTTATAATTTTTAATTGTATTAATTTCTCGATCGTTCGAATGGAAGCTGTATGGTAAAGAAACCAAATTTCATAAAATTTTACAAAAAATTGTAGAGTAATATGAAATGGCTGTATCTAAAATTTAATCAAATTCTGTTGAAAACTGAAAAAGCAATAATTTTTAATTTTATTAATTTCTTGATCGTTCCTATGGGACCTATAGGATATAGTAGTCCGAATTAAAAAAAGAAAAACTGTAAGCAAAATTGTAGAGTTATATGAAATGGCTATATCTAAAATTTGATCAAATTCAGTTTAAAACTGAAAAAGCAACAATTTTTAATTGTATTAATTTATCGATCGTTCCTATGGAAGCTATACGATACAGTAGTCCGATTTTATTCAAAGTGTACACAAAATTGTAGAATCATATGAAATGGCTGTAACTTAAATTTGATGAAAATCTGTTGAAAACTGAAAAAGTTATAATTTGTAATTGTATTAATTTCTTGATCGTTCCAATGGGAGCTGTTTGACATAGATATCCGACTTTCATAAAATTTTACAAAAAATTGTAGAGTAATATGATATGGCTGTATCTAAAATTCGATCAAATTCTGTTGAAAACTGAAAAAGCAATCATTTTTAATTTTATTAATTTCTTGATCGTTCCTGTGGGACCTATAGGATATAGTAGTCCGAATTAAAAAAAAAAAAACTGTAAGCAAAATTGTAGAGTTATTTGAAATGGCTATATCTAAAATTTGATCAAATTCAGTTTAAAACTGAAAAAGCAACAATTTTTAATTGTATTAATTTATCGATCGTTCCTATGGAAGCTATACGATACAGTAGTCCGATTTTATTCAAAGTGTACACAAAATTGTAGAATCATATGAAATGGCTGTAACTTACATTTGATGAAAATCTGTTGAAAACTGAAAAAGTTATAATTTTTAATTGTATTAATTTCTTGATCGTTCCAATGGAAGCTGTATGATATAGTTATCCGATTTTCATAAAATTTTACACAAATTTGTAGAATAATATGAAATGGCTATATCACAAATTTGATCAAATTCTGTTGAAAATTGAAAAAGGTATAATTTTTAATTTTATTAATTTATCGATCGTTCCTATGGGAGCTATTGGAAATAGTAGTCCGATTTTCATAAAAAAATTTAAACAAAATTGTAGATTTATATGAAATGGCTATATCTCAAATTTTATCAAATTCAATTGAAAACTGAAAAAGCAATAATTTTTAATTGTATTAATTTCTCGATCGTTCCTATGGGAGCTATAGGATATAGTAGTCCGACTTTCATAACAAAATGTAAATAAAATTGTAGAGTTATATGAAATGGCTACATCTCAAATTTTATTAAATTCAGTTGAAAACTGAAAAACCAATAATTTGTAATTGTATTAATTTCTTGATCGTTCCAATGGAAGCTGTATGATATAGTTATCCGATTTTCATAAAATTTTACACAAAATTGTAGAATAATATGAGATCTCAAATTTGATCAAATTCTGTTGAAGATTGAAAAAGGTATAATTTTTAATTTTATTAATTTCTCGATCGTTCCAATGGGAGATATAGGATATTGTAGACAGAAAAAAAAGGAAACAAATTTGTTATGTAATATAAAATAGCTATATCTTAAATTTGATCAAATTCTGTTGAAAACTGAAAAAGTCATAATTTTTAATTGTATTAATTTCTCGATCGTTCCAATGGGAGATATAGGATATTGTAGACAGAAAAAAAAGGAAACAAATTTGTTATGTAATATAAAATAGCTATATCTTAAATTTGATCAAATTCTGTTGAAAACTGAAAAAGTCATAATTTTTAATTTTATTAATTTCTCGATCGTTCCACTGGGAGATATAGGATATTGTAGACAGAAAAAAAAGGAAACAAATTTGTTATGTAATATAAAATAGCTATATCTCAAATTTTATCAAATTCAGTTGAAAACTGAAAAAGCAATAATTTTTAATTGTATTAATTTCTCGATCGTTCCTATGGGACTTTTTGTATATAGTAATGAGATTTTCATAAAATTGTACACAAACTGGAAGAGTAATATGAAATGGCTATATCACAAATTTGATCACATTCACTTGAAAATTGAAAAAGGTTTAATTTTTAATTTTATTTATTTCAATGGCTATATCTCAAATTTGATCACATTCAGTTGAAAACTGAAAAAGGTATAATTTTTAATTTTATTAATTTCTCGATCGTTCCTATGGGAGCTATAGGATATAGTAGTCCGACTTTCATAACAAAATGTAAATAAAATTGTAGAGTTATATGAAATGGCTACATCTCAAATTTTATTAAATTCAGTTGAAAACTGAAAAACCAATAATTTTTATATGTATTAATCGATCGTTCCTATGGGAGCTATGGGATATAGAAGTCAGATTTTAATCAAATTGTACACAAAATTGTAGAGTAGTTGTATTAATTTCTCGATCGTTCCAATCGGAGCTGTATGATATAGTTATCCGATTTTCATAAAATTTTACAAAAAATTTTAGAGTAATATGAAATGCCTATATCTCAAATTTGATCAAATTCAGTTGAAAACTGAAAATGATATAATTTTTAGCTTTATTGATTTTTCAATCGTTCCTATGGGAGCTTTAGGATATAGTAAACCGCTATTCAAAAAAAAAAAAATCTAAATAAAATTGTAGAATTATATGAAATGGCTACATCTTAAATTTGATCAAATTCAGTTGAAAACTGAAAAAGCAATAATTTTTAATTGTATTCATTTCTCGATCGTTCCAATGGGAGCTATGGGATATAGAAATCAGATTTTCATAAAATTTTACACAAAATTGTAGAGTAATATGAAATGGCTATATCACAAATTTGATCACATTCAGTTGAAAATTGCAAAAGGTATAATTTTTAATTTTATTAATTTCTCGATCGTTTCAATGGGAGATATAGGATATTGTAGATAGAAAAAAATAGGAAACAAATTTGTTATGTAATATAAAATAGCTATATCTCAAATTTGATCAAATTCTGTTGAAAATTGAAAAATTTATAATTTTTAATTTTATAAATTTCTTGATCGTTCCTATGGGAGCTGTAAGATATAGTAGTCCGATTTTCAAAAAAAAAAATGTAAATAACATTGTAGAGTAATATGAAATGGCTATATCTCAAATTTGATCAAATTCTGTTGAAAATTGAAAAATTTATAATTTTTAATTTTATTAATTTCTTGATCGTTCCTATGGGAGCTGTAAGATATAGTAGTCCGATTTTCAAAAAAAAAAATGTAAATAACATTGTAGAGTAATATGAAAGGGCTATATCTCAAATTTGATCAAATTCAGTTGAAAACTGAAAAGGCAATAATTTTTAATTGTATTAATTTCTCGATCGTTCCTATGGGAGCTATGGGATATAGAAGTCAGATTTTCATAAAATTGTACACAAAATTGTAGAGTAATATGAAAGGGCTATATCCCAAAATTTATCACATTCAGTTGAAAACTGAAAATTATAAAATTTTTTGTTTAATTAATTTCTCAATCGTTCCTATGGGAGCCATAGGATTAGTAGTCCGATTTAAAAAAAAAAAATTTAAGCAAAATTGAAGAGTATTATGAAATGGCTATATCTCAAATTTTATCAAATTTAGTTTAAAACTGAAAAAGCAACAATTTTTAATTGTATTAATTTCTCGATCGTTCCTATGGAAGCTATAGGATACAGTATTCCGATTTTAATCAAATTGTATACAAAATTGTAGAGTAATACTGCTACTCTTTGGAAAGAATTAATACTGTTGACGATTTGGGCGTCCGCTTGGACCCAAAACTTGACTTTATTGATCATATTTCGTCTATGGTGAATAGGGCCAGGGGTGTGCTTGGATTTATTAAACGGTGGTCGAAGGAATTCAATGACCCCTATGTTACTAAATCCTTATATACTTCCTTAGTTCGTTCTATCCTAGAATATGGATGCTGAGTTTGGAGCCCTCAGTACGGCGTCCATAGTAAACGCATTGAGTCGGTTCAAAAGAACTTTTTACTTTTCGCTCTACGCGGTTTAAATTGCGATGCAAACCAAAGATTACCTTCCTACTCTAGTAGACTCCTATTAATAAACTTGCCATCCTTAGCCAATCGTAGAACGATGCTAGGGATAACCTTTATTTTTAACCTTATACATGGTGATGTGGAAAGTGCTGACTTGTTGAGTCAGCTTAATTTCCATGTACCATGTAGAACTACTAAATCCTATATCCCATTATAGTTGCGCCACTGTATAACCTCCTTGGAACTGCATGAGCCTTTTAGAGTGCTATGTGCAAATTATAATGATTTGTACACACTAATCTCTAACGTAGATACCCTTCCCAAATTAATATCTTTAATACTTACACACTTGGTAAGCATGCAAGCTAAAAATCTGGCAGCACGCCGGTAGTCAATTTCCTCGTATTCTGTCCTATATTTTCCATCGCGCCTACTAACACCTAACCCAAACAGGCACGTGCCTGGTGTCATACGGGCCACTTGAATGTACTGACCTAAGTGCATCAACGTCCAAGTAATATGAAATG